>NC_055681.1:5517500-5817500 GCF_017976325.1 Chelmon rostratus | reverse complement strand
TCAGGTGCGTGCTCGCATGTGTGTGCGCATACACAAGTAGCGCAGATAAACACACGACACACTCAGGAGTATTGCCGGCTGGGGTGCCTTTTGTTTTGCCGTCTTACATAATCCCCGCAGCATCCAAGTGCCATACCATCACTCCCCCTCCTCTGAGGAAACCTGAGATTTTCACTCAAATACAGTCTGGGCGCACACATGAACGCGCAATTTGTAAGCAGCGAAAACAGTGATCCCCTTCTTGAGTGTACACGCACATACACAAACACTGAGGGTCAGGACCCCACTTTCAGGGGGCACTAGGCCTCTGCAGTCCAAGCCGTTCCACAGCGGTGGGCTTGGGATCAGCAGTATCAACAGAGCAGCAGGCCTACTGTCCAGTCTACTGCTTGAGTTAATCCTCACACAATGGCCTGAGAGGCTTCCTTTCTATATCTGATCCATGTCGAATTCCCAGATGGCACGTAAGCCAGAAGTGTCATGTCTGATTGTCCAGATTCTGGTCAACTGAGCAAATGGCAGACTTGGCCGGGCTGCGGAGAATGGAAAGGTTTAAAAAAGGAAAGATCCAAAGCGCAGCAGCATTCTCGCTCCATCCTCTTTCCGTGGATACACATATTCCTTTGTTTTATTGTCAGACAAACTCATAGATGTGATGTCTTTCTTATGTCTGGCCCTGCGGTTTGAGGGGATGTTGACTGTGTGACGGCTTGGTTCGCTTTCCTGTTGTTCTGCTTTCTGTCTCCAGGGCTGCAGACCAATTAGGAGCTTCATCAGCAGCATGGGACACACCTGGGTCCAGTGTTCAACTAGTCTGAGCCAATTGTTAGCTCATGAAAGTTGCTGGAAGTCAGTGGGATCAAGGAAAAGCAGAAAAATCGACTTTCACTGTACTTGAAGCAGTAACCCTTTCATTAACTTCACAGAAATTATGAATGCATAAGATAGTGTGAACCTTTGCAGCTTCAGTGCATTGCAAAACACAAAATAATGTGTCAATGAATTTCATTTGAACAACTTCTTTTGTTTAAATTAGTTGTATTGCTGCTTTGCAAGACCAAAAAAATGTGTATATTTTCAATGCAGTGCTCCACAAAATGCATTGTTTAAAATTTGAATGAAAGTCAATGGTTTGATGCGTGTGCAGTGTAGTAATACCTGCAACCTTTTTCCATGCAGTTGTTTTGGATATATTTGTATTTATATAATTCATACCTTTATTTGCCAAAAGTGAAACAACAATTTTATGAATATATAAATTGTGATGTGTAATTTATTAATTGTTTATAGCTTCACAAGTTTGTTTATCTTAAATGGAGAAGCTACTTGATTGACATCCAGTCACTTAGTTAAGCTGACATAAGATCACTGGTTTTACCTGTGCACAAGGGACTCAACCTGCACACAAAGACATTAAAAAATACCCATCTGACTCTGGATAAGTTGGAACAATGTTCACCCAAACCTGAACTAGCCCTTTAAATGGCGGAATGTGAAAATCTATTTTTAAAAAAGTCCATCTTCGCTCTCAATATGGCTTTTAACGCAGCTCTGAGGTGTGAAATAGGTCATGTGCCACTTAAGAAGTTGATGAAAGGCGCTGCGAGGAGTAGCTGCAGTCCATCATCCATTGCGAGGCCTAGTGGGACTGTTTTCCTAAAAACACAAACTCAGCAAAGTGCAGATATGTTTACCTTCCAGGCTTTCTGGCCCGCAACAGTCATCTAAAAGCAGGCATTGGACAGGCTCTGGCACGTACGTACACACCGTGGCATCCAAGGCCAAGCACCTCGCTCGCAACCGGCACCGCTGGGTGAACTCTGAGGCGATTGTGCCGGATCTAAACTAGGACATGAACTGAGGCAAGCTGAGACACATCAAACTTGTGGGGCATCACATGCAGCTACCATTGACGATTATCTCAACCTTGCTGTGGGAAGCATGTGATGGATATGAGTGGACAGACAGTACAAAACCTCTTGGGTTATAGCACTAAATTTATTACAATGCCAAAACCCTTTCAAAATGTTGAAAACTGTTTCGGAAGAAAAACATTCATGTTTCTAAGGTGATCAGACACTGCCAACATGGTCTTAAACTGAGGCATTATCAAACCAACAACATGAGAACGATGACAACAAGACAACAAGAGAATAAGATCAAGGATAACAATTTCACTCAATTTTTTCTTGGAAATGAAAAGGAATTATAACTGCACTGCAATCCAACTTTTAACTCAACTTTCAATCCCACAGAGAAAAGAAAAAGAGATTCTGATTGCACCTTTCTCCTGATACAGTGTTTAGCAAAATAAATGTGATTCTTGTCAAGTTTTCATTCCCAAACTATGAACACATCAACAGAGAAACTAGGTCCTATTTTGCAAATATTAACATTTTCATCCATTATGCAAGCAGAAAATCAACAAGGCGTTGCTCTGAAAGTCTAATAAGGTGGAGGACGATGCATACTAACACATCTTGCAACCTACACATTCTGCAAATTCATCAATGCGTACAGCAAACACTTTTTTAAACTCTGTCATCCTGTCAATAACCAATGCTTTAGCCAGTTGAAGTTTTTTTTTTTTTTACTGCGCCATCACAGAGCACTGAAACAACTATTGGATGGGTGACCATGATATTTTGTGCTGACATGCATGGTCCCCAGCAGATGTATCCATGAGGATATCATGTTAGCTTTGTTGTGAAATATCTCTCCAACTGTTGAATGAACTGCCCTAAAATTTGGTACAGCCATTCATAACAACTTAAACTGCAACCAAATACAGATGGAAATCTAAAAAAACAGATAATTACTTCATTATTTCATCATTACAAAAGGCTGATTTCTCAAGATAATGAGATAATTTATCAAGAGAAAGGGACTTTGTAAGATATATACACACATTGCTCTGCGTGGTGGGTTTTGGATTTTCAAAGCAAACCATATTCACTTTTTGTGAAATTTTGCCATTTTGTGATTTTTTTTCCCTGGTGATTTGATATGAGGGTCTTTATATTATGGCTAATTATTGTCAGGAACAGGCTGACATACAGTGGTCAACTAAATGCAGATCCAGTAAGCTACAACCAAAAGAACTGTCCCTCCCCACTGCTGCGCCCTACGTCCCCTTCCCCTCCAGTGTCAGTAGCATTTCAGACAGTGTTTGTATTGTCTTAAATCACCCTTGACCAAAGAGGAGGGTGGGAAGTTATTCTGGATCTCAACAGGCACGAGGAGATTCTTGGCACGGGTACACGTGAAGTTGACGCCCGGGGGGGAGATGGCACAAATGCCCCTGTTTTTGGAGAAGCCTGGGGTCGGGGGGCAGGGGATTATCTCGGAGCTATTTCAGTCCTGCGGGCTCCGTCTGGATGCCCCCGCAGGTACACAGGAATGCCCCTTGTTAGCTAACAATGTTATTAGATGGCACAGGAGTTTTCCATTTTCTTCCTGCCTAATTTTTCCTCTCCATAACAACTTTTATAACAGTGTTGATACAAAAGAGTTCCCCCTCTCACTGTCGACACATAAAACTGACCCTGGACCTGCAAAATTAATACAGAAACAAAAGGCTCAGTAATCTCTCATTACAAAGAACTCACACCACTGCATTCACATTCAAGCAACCAACTCTGAGCTCTGTTTGGGCTGTGTTAATCAACTTGTTCCCTCTTGAGGTCATATATGGTGTGAGCCCAGTCAAAACAACCAAACGCCCGTCCAATCTGATTAAAGGAACCTTTATTTGGGTCCAGGTTTCTGTGGGAACAGAATATCAAGTGATACTGTGCATAAACAGAGAGGATAGGGGGAAAGTTCTGGATGTTAGTTTTGAACAGGGAGACGTTTCAGCTGTGGATATTCCAGCTTGAAATGAATGAAACATGGAATCTTTTTGTTATTAGTAAAAGTATGACACTGCAATAAAAGTATGCTTGGAGATTTCATCAATATTATGTCATTAAAATCTTGAAATGACCCATTCTAATCAGCTCTCGTCTGACCTTTCTGCTAGAAGGGAGTATCTCATTTCATCCTTTTCTCACCACATCACAGAGAAGATTTACGATGTTTCATTAATCTTCATGGTCTCAAAGTGCCAACAATCATCTCTGGATCATCCCCATCTGACTGAATCCATCCCAGGATACTCCATGAGAACATGCTGCCTTTTGTCTGGTCTGGGTGGTGCCGGTGCAAAGCGTAAAAGAGTTAAATATTGTCTCCATCTGTGCCTTTTAAGATAATGCATATTATTCGAGATGCTTCTGGCACAGGACTGAGAAACAAGTTTAGTTCGAGTGGCATCGAATTCTCAGTGCAGCTTAACACATGAGGGCAATCACTCGTGCAGCACACAAATCTCAGATGCCAAAGGCATTAAAAACGAGCGAAATCAGAGCGCACAGGATTTGGTTTCGTACAACTTCATATTTTCATGTTTTCAAATGAGACGTTCTGCTGAAACTGGTGCATCCACATGTCATGCATCACTTCAAGCTGCACCACAGAAACCTCACAGGCTATCAGGAACTTCTGTGACTCCATCTCTGCGGCTTCAGATAAAATGAATCAGTAGATATCATTAGCAGCGTAGCCTTCTAGTTCCTGCATTCAGAGATCTTTAAAATATTGTACAAAATAGGAACGCAATCATCCTGGAATGGACAGGAAATTAATTGGCCACTATTTTCATGAAGGATACTCATCTTTTCTGCAAAAATGTCAAAACTGTGCAGGTCCCAGTGTCTCAGATGTGAGGGTTTGATGCTTTTCTCAGTCATTTATGATTGCAAACGGAATAAAACAAGACATTTGAAGACGTCACTGTAGATTGTGGGAAATTATAGCACCTGTTTCTGACATTTTATGGACAAAACATTTAATAGAGACAATAATCTTCCAGTGAATTGATAATGAAAATAATCATGAGCTGCAGCTCTACTTATTGTGCACTATTACTTCAAGCTGATTTCATTGCATTTTCAGTCAAACTTTTGAAAATAAGTCTGTCATGAGTGAATTTCCAGTGTGGCCCCAGCCTAACAAACTTCCAGCTGAGCTAAACAAGTGTGCTCTGTGCACTCTGGGGAGTTTGTTTCTAAGAGAATTACGAGGCAATATCTGTTTCTTACTTACTGAATTACTAATACGCTGTAATTAGGTGCTTCGATAATTCAAAACAGTGGACAAAAATTGCCTGCGGTCTACAGCAGAGAGGAAAAACAGGCCGCAGCAATGCCAGTACATTTAATCCGATCAGTTTCATTAAAAACAAACAAAAACCTAAATTAGTTCATTGCTGCAGTCTTTGAAAGCCTCACTGCAGGCTTTACCTCAGAGGAGTTCAGACATTTCTTGGGAGTTTTTGTCGGTATTTGAACGAGAAGGCAATTGCAGCATTAATGCGACGTTGTATCGTGAGTTGAATCAACCTATGACCCTCTCTCACTTTCGTCAGGGTCTTCTCTTACATGAGCACAGAGGACCGAAGGAACATTGACCTTTGACCCCTTTGCTGTTAGCTGTTTGCAGGGTGTTTCCAGGAGGTTTTCAGGGATTCTACCACTGCGGTCATTGCAATTTGCTGGATAAGACCTACAGATCAATACTTGAAATGCAGTGAATGCTGTGAAGCCTCTATGAATCTTATTCAATGTACCAATGGCTTTGTTACGGGTTAAATTGATAAGGGGCCAAATCAGGAAGTCAGGCTTTTTAAATTCTTGGCGGTGCTGCCTTACTCTTTTGTTTCATGCTGTTCTTGGACTTTATTTATGGACACTAGATCACACCAAATTATCCTGATTTGAAATGTACCATAATCCTGTTACACTCTATTGTGTCCAGTGACGGGGCTCGGATGTGTTATTTGTGTCCGTGCCATTTCATTTGAATAAAATAAGCAAGAAAAACAGGATGTCGAGGCTGATAAACATCCAAGTAAAGCAGCTGCAACATTTCATCCTTTGATTCTTTTCCCAGGGTGTCAAATCAGCTCAAGAGTCACCACTCAACTTAATACAACCGCTGAATTATTCTATTATAATCAGTCTTTTTTTTCTGTCATTTACAGATTAATTCCTGGAACAAAGGAGATGTGGAGGACAGCAGCCAGAAAGTTTTGCTCTTGATCTTCCAGCAGATTTCTATCGGGGATTGCATTACTTCCTCTTTTTGCTGTGTATCTGAGAAGAAATTATGACAGAAAATCAAGTCTGTGTCGTCTCAAATTGGGCCAAATGAAAAGCAGGAGACTGGCAGGGACCGTCCTTAATACCAACAGTCAGTTTATTCAGTTAAATTGCGAAAACTGAATGGCAGCAGAAGTGGATCAGCGTGTGTGGCATGGGTGCAGTTTGAATTCAATTTCAGTTCTGACCCAAGGAGAGTCCGGCGGCCTGTTCAGCCCTGCTTCCACTTGATAAACAATATTTTCCTTTCATCTTTTGACCTTGAGAAAGCCGCACATCTCACTTAGACCACTCACTGTAACACTCTCCGCCTCAGCCTTTGTCAGAAATCACTCTCCCATCTGCCACAGCGAGGCTTTTATCCAAAACGACTCCGCAAATCAGCCTCTAGAGCCAATTTCTAAGCTTTTACTGTTTTTTGGACACATCTAGCTAAATCTCAGAGCTTTCAGCGGGTGAGGCGAAGCACGGCCTGACCCAAACCTGAGGAGAGAAAAAAAAATCAGTGGCATCTAACAAATTGCCTTCTTGAAAGCAAGCCTTCACATGATGTGTCCATGTAATTTGTTCTCTTGTTTTGCTCTTATGTAACTCCTCAATTCATGCCTGTTTTATTACTTGACTGGTATTGTTTGAAGAGGGCTTTGCTGCATATGGTTACGTAAATGTGGAGTTAAGTCATTCTGATGGCTGATCACTCGATCACAAACGTGTCGAGAAGCGTTTTTGACCTTTTGTCGGCGTGCTGGAGAGTCCTTCCAGAGAACAGGGTTACACACTGAACGCCGTCTCCGGTAGTTTCTCTACGTTCCAGGAGTTCAGTGCCAAAATAAACACGTGTCAGCCTGGAGGTAAACTCTGACAAAGCACGGATTTGGAAATGAGTAGAAATCACACTGCAGCAGGCTCCACTGGACACTCGTTGACAGTGTGTGTGTGTGTGTGTGTGTGTGTGTGTGTGTGTGTGTGTGTGTGTGTGTGTTTGCAGCCTCAAAATCAGCCAATTAATGAGGCCGTTTACTTTTCTTCTTCACTGCGACCTGTCCTTGTTTAAACACAAACCACATGAGTCTTGCTTGCTCCAGGCCGCACGGAGCTTCATTGTGGACACATACGTCCAGCTCGCTTTCCAGGTAGACACAACCCAGTTAATGCAGTCACTGTCAACAGCAGTTTATAGTCACTCCTGGTCAAAGCCTAAAGTCCACGTTTTCCAATCAATGCAGCATTCCTCCTGCTGTCTCCCTCTGTTTCTTTCTCTCCACTCCCCTGTGGAAATGTCAACATCAATACTATGATGTTTTCTGTGTCCATCCCACCGAGTGCAACTTCTGGGAATTTTGCAAGCCACTACCTTGTTCTCTGTTACAGTGTTTTAAAGGCAGGGGGATTGGGACAGGCTGGTGGGCCAGCTGTTTGGGCAGAGTGACTGTTCCTTTTGTTTCTCTCTCCCCATGCACACCAGGATGATTCACAACACTTCAAGCAGGTCTATGCAACACAGACTTTAATAAAACCTGGTGCAACAAGCATAAAATAGGTCAATACTGCAGTGGAAGTTGAGAAATTGCACACCTCCAATGCATAAACAGAACACAAGCAACATACTAATGCACCATTATAGATGCAATAAAGTGCTCATAGAACAAACCAGGTTATTTCAAGTCTGGAGGTAAATCCTGATGGATAAGGGGTTTACAAGGGGGGTCTGAAGGGGTGTTTTATGATTTGCTAATACATGTTAAAAAGGATGTGCTGCAGAATCAAAACTACACGTGATATAGAATTTCTAAAGTGCAAAATGGTCAGAACTTCGGCATTGAGCATTGAACAGCCCCTATTTGACACAGATTTGGGCTCAGCCTTCATGACAATGCAATATTCCTACACTATTCCCCATGCTGCAGTCTAGACAGTGTCATTAAAAATTGATAGAAGAAAAACCAGATTTCCAGTAAACTGACTGACCGCTGGTTTGCTCCCGGTGCTCCTGGCTGTAAGTGGTCGTTTCGGTGTCCACTTTGCGCCGGCACTGCCCCTGGCCCTGCACCAGTTGCTCCAGGGGAAGCTCCGAGTCGGGCGTCGGGTAGCACCGCAGACCGGTGGAGCACCTCGGGGTGTACACGCCGCACATCTCGCCCTCCTGCCGGGCGCACACGGGGCAGCACCCGCAGCCCGGCTCGCGCACTATCTCCGTGCAAGTCTCGGTGAGCTGTGGGCACAGCGCCTGGCGCTCCGCGGTGCAGCCCGGGCAGCGGAACACCATCTCGGCCAGGGAGGCACAGCCGAGAGACGCGGAGAGGATCAGCAAGCTGCAGCCCGCGTACGACAGCATTGTTATAGGCATGAGGTTTTTGGTCATTATCATGGGGCGATGGAAGGCAATCCCAAGTGGAAAAAAAAGGGGAAGAAATGTTCATGCGAACAGGTGAAGCCGGGGGCTGGGAGGTCTGCTGGGTCCTACAAATTCCCAGGTTTGCTCTTGGGGCCACATGTTGGTGTTCATTTGGGAAATTCGGAGGACGGATGATTTTGCTCAAATGTCTTTTAGAGCTGCAGAAATGTTACCAGCAAATCACATAAACGAGAGGAGATTAATTTGTGCCTCTTACCTTATTTTATCCTCCAACTGGCCCAGAATAAAGAAGTGAATTAGCTAAATTGAATGCATTTGACGGTCTGAGGATGCAGCAGCCTGATTGAATGAAATTACAAAACCAGCTGTTAATGGATTTTCACTTTCTGCAGCTAATTCATATTCAAAGGTATATGTTTTATATTTTTCACACGCCAGATGATCATTGTTAGAAATATTACATATTAAAGAAAAACACAACACAGGCATGCATATTTCCTCTGATGGGGGCTTGAACAAATACCCTCTGACTCGTCCTCATGCATAATTCCATGTGTTGCCAAAAATAGAAGCTGGCTTTGGAGTTTTTGGTGAAATCATCATCATAAGATTTATTGATTGTACACAGGGAAATTCAAGTGTCACCATCCTCATCTTTTAATTCCCTGTTCAGCTGCTCTGTAGCTGACCCCTGACCTCTTTATAGTGATATCAAGGGTCTTCAAGGTCATTATGAATGAATAACACTTTATTGAAACTTGAACTCCAGTATCAAATACAAGGTGGCAAATTATAGCTCCCAGGCTGAAAGACTCTGCATTAATCATGTTAGTTTCAATCAGCACAGTCTGCCCCAACTCCCAGAATGCATAAATAAATAAACAAACAAACAAAAGGACTATGTGCAGAGCATTCCTGACATGGAAAGACCTCCCCACTGTGGCAGACATGTCCATTGACACTCAATTAAAACTCGCCAGCTGCTACCAGCTTATATGCCCGTGTACAGTAATGCTACTGTGCACATGTACGGCAATGTTTCCTATCGATCGGCGCGGCCAAGCCTTGAGGTGTCGTGCCTGCCCACCGAACAAGCTCCTATTAACCCTGTCCAGTGCGGTAGACTAATCGGTGTTTATCCAAGGGCCTAGAAATAGAAGCGGCATGTGTAACCTTACTCCGCAGATATAAATGCAGATTATTTTGTTTTGTGGGTGCCCCCTGATTTAATGCTATTTGGCCCTATTCACGTTCGGCATCCTCGCTCACCGTGGGGGCGCGGGCAGGGAGAAAGGGCACATTTGAAGCCGTCTTGCATCTCAGGGGGTGTGAGTCCGGGGGATGCCCAGAGGGCTGTTTGCACATAGAACCTCATATGTCATTTTATGAAGCCGTGGATGGAAAAGCAGCAGGGATGGCCACTGGCTAATGGGCCTAACAGGCCGCAGTATCTGCCCATGTGTGCAAAGTAATCCCCACCAAGGTCAGTTACTTAAATTCCTCCCCATGGAACTGTTAGGCAAACACAAACTCTGGATAAACTTCACATTGACAGAGGCGGGTAAGGGATCACTGATGGGCTGAGGACACATACTGTACTAAAATGTGTCTCAGCAAGTACACAGAGAGAGGTTTGTATGCGAGAGGTCATCTTCTTCATTACAGTGAAGTAAGCCCCCAAAACTCCTTTTACCACACGACATTGCTTTATTTAATCTGCCTAGTTAGCCTTTATGAGGAGTATGCTTTATACACTAAGAACCGAAAATGTGGTAATGGCAAAAATAAGAGTATTTTTTATGAAGGAGCCATAACTTGTGTATAACCAGTGAATGAATACATCATAACAAAGCTGTTTTTATATATAATGACAAATAATTCAGTTTGGGTTTAAAATTGCTTATAGATGTGTTCAAAACTCATGAACACACATCCTAAAATATGATTACAGCTGTGTTATCAAGCATTTATTACACGTGTAGCCATAGATGCTTCATATAATGAGTTAAAGTTGTTGACAAATACATTAACACTTAAAACTGTCCTTAAATCTGTTTGCAACTGTGCACAACTCTTAATAACTGGGTTATTAACCTAAATAGTAGTTGTTAAGATAAAGTGTTTTATTACAACTCATAAACAGCATAAGTGCGTAATATGTAATTTACACAGGCCGATGCTGATTAGTAATTTTTTGTAATTGTGTCTCTTGAGTGCGAGGTAAGCATTTGCTTACACTAAATGTCTGACTATTAACCAATAAACACCCAAATGTCCAGCTGGGAGCATTAATAAATTCCAGTTTTGCTGCCTCAGTCCATAATAGCCTCTCGAAATGGGCCGAATAGCTGAATCCTCATCGATCCAGTCTAAACCACTAACTAGGCAATTACCGTTTGTCAGGCTGCACTTCATCCAGCCTAATTTTGGGCCGCTCAGCCTCACAGCGGGCCTTCTGGAAGACGGCTGCAACAATGGCAGCAGCCCCTTTTTAAAAGTGCGAATGTTACAGAGGCTGTAGTGTCCTTAAAACCCACTTTAGCTTGTGTTCGAAGGCTTAAAGCAAACAGTTTTACAGACATATCCACAATGCATATTCCTAAAGCAAACAACGCAAAATATAGTATTACTGTAGTTTTGGCTCCCTGCTGGGTTATTATCAGCTGAAACCAGTCCCTAAAGACATCTTCGTGCTCATTTTTCAGACTTGGATAATGAATGAATGCACTGTTTAGCGTGGCTTTGAGTCTACTTGATTAAGGCTCCCTTTGCTTGGACTGCTGATTAAATAAGTAGAGGCAATGAGCTGGGGTGGTGGAAAAGTAATTTATCATCTGAGTAGCGGGCCTGAACAAAATGAAGTTATACAGGTCACACTAAACAGCTGGATTATGTGTTTATTTCTGAAGCTAAAATGTTGTTATTGTGATGTGATGCATTTTTATTTGAAGGCAAGAGTTCATGAGAAAGAGTTTATCTGGGTAAGAAAACTGTCAAAACCAGCTTTCGTGCATGCACAGTTCACCAACCGGTGCAACATCTCACTGAATGGAAATGTTTACCAAATTACAGTACATAAATCCTTACATGGAAATGTTCGCATCACAAGTCCCAAATGGAAAAATGCTTATGTGTGTGCGTGTGTGTGTTTTTTATGCTGCATGTGAGTGTGTGTGCCCAAGTGTGAGAGTGTTTGTTTGCTGCCTAGCAACAAGTGATGCATGTGCAAATTAGGAAAGTTCTTGCTTTATTTGGTCATGCAAATCTTTGTGGAGTATCTGTTATGGAGCCACAGTGTTACGTATTCCCCAATGAAACAAAATAAAGACCTGCTGAAAACCGCTCTCCTAATGTGTTGAGTTAATGCATGAGTCCACAGTTTGAGAGTCCAGCTGAAGCTCTCAGCATGGTTGTATGCTGATGTCAGCATTACATTATACACTGACACTCTTATACTTGCGCTACAGAGTTGATACCCTCTTAGCAATGGCAGCTTAGAGGCATTTCATGTCCCACATTTTTCTTTCTCCTGTGTAGCTACATGAAACAAGAGGTTTTAAAAAAGGACTCTTTTGCTGTTTTGCATGATAAATGTAGTTTTTCTGATTTGCTGCACAAACTGAAACGAGACCTGGCTTTACCTGCTTTACTCAGAAATCAGTACAGTACAAAGTAAGTATAAATAACAGTCACACTCCTTGGACAACCGGCTACCCAGATCTGTTTTTTATTGGTGCCACGACTCGGATATGGTTTGCCCAACATCTGCCAACAGGCAGATGTGGTGTGAGACTCAGGTTGGTCGATTTGACAGCTGGCATCTATGAAAACCTCAGCCACCACGAAGCCTGTGCCGTACTACTTGGGTCTGAAAGGCTGTGAAGCACAAATGGTCTAGTATTGGCCTCTGGATCCATACAGTCCAGGTGTGTGTGTGTGTGTGTGTGTATATATATATATATATATATATATATATATATATATAGATATAGATATAGATATATAGATAGATAGATAGAGAGAGAGAGAGAGAGAGAGAGAGACACACAAAAATCCTGTCATTAAAACCAGGATCATGCTTGACACTTTTCTAAAGTCAGAATGGTTCGATTCAGGGTCTTTGCTACCTGGAGTGAGGACTTTATTTAACCGTTTTACTGCCCTCATGGTGACATGCGTGTGCATATGTGTTGTGTCTGGGATCCTTGCTTAAGTGCGCCACCCTGTGGCCACCTGCAGCACTTTATCAAGAGCACGACCATCGAACCCAAAATGAAAAAGCAGCACAGAAATAAATTAATTTACTGTCATTTTGAGATTGAGCTCATATAAAAGTTTCATGTAAATTCTATGGCCATACATGATCTAACATGAGATAACATTTGTCTAGCGGTTTTTTGAGTCAGGAAAATTTAGTTTAGTTAATTTACATCAATGTTTTTGTTCTCCAAGTAGAGGATAATGAAGTTTTAGTTGTAGGAAACGATAAAGGAAAATTTGGACAGCAGTAATTTCAATTTTTTTCATAATTTTGCCAATACAGGGAGGGGAAATTCATTTGAGCGAGCGTCCTTTTTTGGTATATCGAGGCCACCGTAGGGGCTTTAGGCAGTTGTCATGTGACGAAAAAAACGTCAACAGCACTGTGCACTGTATTATGAAACTAATTACCACTGAAATGTCGTTTTTCCTCATGTCCAAGAATGAACATGTTTTAGCACTGACCTCTCGAAGTAAAGTTTTATGTTAGCTATCTATTTTCTGGCCGTCATTGCTCAGGTATGTCGTTTTTAGCTTAGCTACCAGGAAATTGTTAAGCTAGTTTACCATAGCTCAGCGAACGCTAGCTGCAGCAAGTGCAGCGGTTTGAATGCTAATGTTAGCAAACGTTGCAATAAATGTTTTGACAGATACGAGTAATTACAACAGCTTGTTAAGTTGTCATATAAGGGTGATATGTGAGCTGTTGAATTGGGAAATTAGATTTTATTTCTGCTAATATGATGTGCTAACATGGCTGGTTTGCAACGTTTCAGGATGGCTGCATCTCACAGTGGCCAATCCTCCCTTGTTCAAAGCTTGGCCACACTCCTCCGAAATGATGGTATGTTGCACTGTGATAAACAGACTCTCGTTATACCCCATGTGTAGATAAGTACCGAATCAGTCTGGATCACAAAAGGGCCGTGTCAAGTGAATTAGACTGCTTGTCAGCCCGCACAGTTCAACGAAAACAATAACAGGGTGTTCCATGTCAGTGGGTGTATTCACTCAGACAGGCACTTATTAAGGCAATGTGAGCTACAGACTATCCAGATTTCCTTTGTGGGAAAACCTGATAGTGGAAAGTCTTTGTAGGCCTGCCTCTGAAATGTCCCTGTGCTTTGGTTCTGCTTGGATGCTGCTCAGAAACACCTGATCAGAAAAGGATTTATCTGATATGTACAAGTGATGCTGTTGTCGGAACTGTCAGCAAACACCCAGGGCTTCATTAAATGATACAAGATTAAATGATAAGCTCATAATGTCCCCCTTAACACTGACACCAGCTATGAGTGTAACATCCTGGATTTTGCCAAAGTTGTGATCACTATCTGTAATCTTGTAGTTCATGTGAAAAAAATGCATGAAATTCCTGCCCTTTGTCTGCACTGAGTTTTTTAGAGCCGCAATGTTTGTCCAGGACTATTTTTGTCTCTGACATACTTCTCCACGTGATTTCATTTTCCTCCCCACCTGTCCACCATGTGTGCAATAGACAACACTTAGTTTGATCTTAAAATTTGGACGCTAGATTAAATGTTACAACTCTCAACCTCCAGGCGACTTGGTGCTGGATGGCAGCAGCACACTGACCTTGCCGGCGGCCAGCCTGCTGCAGCTCACAAGGCTGTTTGAGCAGTACTTGCTGTCCAGGAGCCAGCAGCATGGGTTCCTTGCGCTGCCCTCCCACCCTGCCGACACCGCTTCACTGCTACAGCTGCAGTTCCTGTTTGACATCCTGCAGAAGACCATCTCCCTCAAGGTGAGCTGGGGCCGCTCAAATTGGGTCAGGTGGTCTCAAAGTGGAAGTGACCTGTCTTTACCTTTAAAAAGTTCTCTTCGTCAAATTTTCTTGAGTGGACATTTGAAGCTTTTGTAAGATTTTGGAGTTGTTTCATTGGGTCCAGGATCTACAAAATGTGATCAGGCTTTCTCCAGGAGGCATGTTCTGACAAGTAAAAAGCCTAAAAAAATTATATTACCTTTCATGTGAGTTATCATATCCTGAACCCACATTAATGTCTTACTTTTGCAAAGAATTGTGTTTGTTGACTGGTGCAAACAGTGGTGACAGTTGCTTCCATCCATTTCCTTACACCCCTGCGGGAGTTCTTATTTCTGAATTGTATTCATTTTTAAATGCAGCTCATCAACCCGCCAGGGGTGAGACTTCAGTCTGTGGTGAAAATCTTCCCATTCAAGTCTTTGAAGTGTTTGGAGGTAAAGTATGAACCCTGACTATCTTCATTCCTTCATTCTTCCTCAGTCTGTGATATTCATCCCAGTTTTTTCCTCAACTTTCACTAGCCTTTCTCTGTTCTTTCCGTCCTGAAAACATGAACATTGTGTCTTTTTTTTTTGTCTCTTTTGCTGACCAGCTGAAGCGAATCCCTCCACACTGTCTAGAGGGACTTAGAGGGGTTTACTCGCAGTTAGAGGTCTTCACATGTTCAAAGAGCCTCAGCTCTCTGGAGGTACTCTCCTTCTGCAATGCATTGCTCAGGAAGCATCAATGAGTGCACGTATGGTATGTCTAGCTATAAAAAAAGGTCAAGGCCGAAGTGATATATATATATGTGTGTGTGTGTGTGTGTGTGTGTGTGTGTGTGTGTGTGTGTGTGTGTGTGTGTGTGTGTGTGTGTAGGAGCTGCTCTCCTTGTGTGGAGGTGACCTGAGCTCTGCACTGCCTTGGCTGGAACTGCACACCCTCAACTTTAGCTACAACTCCATTGTCTGCCTTGACCAGTCACTCGTGAGACAAACACACACAGAGATGCATCATTTGTGACTTATTAGCTGATTTTATCTTCACCTGACTTCAACCATCTCTTCTCCTTCTTCTGTAGAGTTTACTGAATGTCCTGAAGTCTTTAGATTTAAGCCATAACAAGATTCAGGAATGTGCTGAATTTCTCAAGGTTTCTGTTTAATTATAATTCCACTTTATTTAAAAATATATCTTCGTCTTTTCCTGCTCGTGACCCCTTGTTCTGCTTCTGTCTATGTCCCCTGTCCCCATTGTTGTTTCTCAGCCCTTGAGTGAACTTGAGCACTTGAACCTGGGCTACAACTGCCTGCAGAGGGCGCCAACGCTGGGCCTGAGTGCCAGGGCCAAACTCCTCACACTCAACCTCAGGAATAATGAACTGGAGACTATAAATGGTAAAGTAGACTCACATAACTTGCTCTTTTAATCACAGACAATCAGTCACTCGTCAGATCAGAGTCGTCAGTCAATCCTCTCACAGAGCTTCGAGACGATTGAGGCAGCGACACCAAAGAAAAAACAGGAAGCTGATCATTGCGCAGACACACAAACTCATATCTGTTATGACCTGGCTGACTTCCTCTGACTGTGACCCCCACCTGCCACTGTTTTGGAAGTCCTTCTGTTTGTCTTGGATATTGTTTATCATCATGCAGTGAAGCCTTCGATAACCTTACACCTGCCTGTTTATTATGTCTGTTTGGATGAGAGGGGGGAATAGCGTGCGAATCAAATATTTGAGCTACGGCCTTCTTTTTGTCTCATGAGCACATGTTGTTTATGTTCTCGATATCATGTCTGAGAGTCTTTTCCTGCATTGCTGTGCTGTTTGATCAAACAGGTGTTGAGCAGTTGTCTTCACTCCAGCACTTGGACTTGGCTTACAACCTCTTGTTGGAACACTCCCAGCTGGCTCCTCTCTCCCTGCTGCACTGCCTCAGCACAGTAAGAAAGCACATGCACGCACGTAAAGGCTCCAGCATATCATGTTATGAACACATGTATTTTCTTTAGGTATGTGTGAAACATGTGTAAAATGTTACGTCTTCTTTTAGCTGAATCTGGAGGGCAACCCTCTGTACTTCCAGAAGACCCACCGCAACTGCACCGTCCGACATCTCTCCCCAAAGGCTGCAAACCTTAAAGTGAGTAATAATTCTAGCTTGACGTCTATACCACTTAGAAAAACTTTAAGAAAAAATGTGGTATGGCATGTTTTTCCTTCGCATAACCAATGTTCCTTTTTTGTTTTTTTTTCCAGCTCAAACTTGATGGTACTCCACTGTCCTCATCTGAGTTATCAGTAAGGCTCTCAGTTGATATATGATCATCCCACTGCAGCCAACTGCTGCTGTTTTTGGACAAATAACTGTATATATTACATGATAATACATAATAATTTGTATCATAAATTTCTCATCTAAGTTAATAATGATCTTTTCTGCAGGTTCTGCCAAAACCAGGCCAGCTGATCGTCCAGTTACAGACTTCACCTCCAGTTGCCATGCAACCAGAACGCAGTAACCAGGAAGTGTCAAGCGGTGCTGGGGAGCTTAGTGACAGCGTGTCAGTTCCTGAAGTGGGAGTGTCACACATTCGGAAGAAGAAATCCAGGGTACAAAAATTACTGCCCCTCAGTGTTTAAAATGGTTATGGAGTCTTTCTCTGTAATGTATCTGGAGTGGTGAATACTGACAAACTGAACCATTTTCTGTTTCAGAGTAAGGTCAAAGTGCGGAGGGCCAGCATATCCGAGCCCAGTGATACAGATTATGGACCCAGGCTGCTTTCGTCCACACCGGGTGGGTTTTGAAAGCATGTCTGTCCGATGTGATTCGATATTTTTATATGATATATTCTGTATTCTAAAATCACCCTTTTTTCTCCCAAATGTTTGTGGCTTTGTTTGTTATGTTGGTGACTGAGATTAAAGCTGTTTCAGGTGTTAAAGAAGTATATGAAACATAAATGTTTGTATTTTATTTCTCCACTAGACATTGTCCTTCCCCACCAGCAGGAGATTGAGCGCATGTCCAACTTCAGAGAGCAGCTGGGTGAGGATTGGCTGAGATACCAACATCATCTAGACGGACCTTCCCCCTCTACCATCACCACTGCCAACACCAACCAGCCAACCCTTCACCGTCAACCCCTCCTTAACGGCCTCAAGACTACGCCATGTTCCTCCACCAGCCCAGGGCATCAGCCATCTCAACCATCCCTGGAGGTCCCAGAGGTCCTCCCCTCACCGCTGCTCTCATCTGAGCCCAGACTGGAGATGTCCGATGTGGATGCAGACCACGAAACAGAGTCTACCCTACAGTGGCCAGGTCAGAGCTCTCAACAGACAGAGTCCACCTTGGAGGACAGCATGGTGGATGGCCCGTTGAGCCAGGGAGTGGTGAGCTCACCAAGGCCAAGTCCGGAGTCCCAGAGGTCAGCTGGAGCAGAGAGCGTAGACACCAAAGAGGAAGAAGAGGAGGAGGATCTGGGAGGTAGGGTCGTCAAAAAGTAGTATAGCATCAAAATCTACTACAAATATTTGCTCTTCTGATCTTCTTCTCTGGTTTTTATTAGTGGACCTGTGCCACCCCTTACTTGTGGGTGTCTTATCCGAAAAAGAAGAGGAAGACAGCGAGAGACATGGGGAGCGGAAGACGAGGAGGAAGGAGGTGTTCCTGCGGATCAAACAGGGCCTGCTGCTGGAGGTGGACATGCAGCGCGGCCAGGAGAGATGCCGCCTGGAGCTCAGCAGCCTGGCTCAGGTGGAGACCACAGAAGCTGCCTGGACCCGAGGGGTGAGAGCATATAAAGCAGGGGTTACACAAGCAGGATAATTAATAATAAATCTGTAGTCCTTGGCCCTCAGATGAAATACAGTAAAAATAATCATAAACATGCACAGAAGAAAATGTCAAAAAGTAAAAATTTTAAAATCAAGCAAGAGATAAAAGGATCGTTAATTTGTTAATTTGTCTGTTTTCTTTGCCCCCGATTATAATAATGCTATAATTCTGAATATAATATACTGCAATGAAACGAAAAATGTTTCAACAAGTCATTAATTTGAGTTGTTCCCTTCAGGAGACAGAAGAGATGCTGCCAGCTGTCGAGCTTCAGTTCGACTACATCAGCAGGGAGAAACAGAGGAGACGCTACGTCCTGCTAGACGATGACCCACGGCAGGCACTGCAGGTTAATAACACACACACACACACACACACACACACACTTGAGTCTTGTTGTCCAGGAAGTATTCGACTGATCAGAAGAAATATAGGAGAGCTTGTATGATGACAAGCAAGCACCCTGAGATTTTCATCTATATGCACATACCTGATCGCTGACATCGTATGCATCCTGTACATGTCTGGTCATGCCTTTGTTTTTCAAATGCGACGTCAGCATCCAGCAGCACACTCTGTACTGTGTTTACTACCCTGTTAACGACTATGGTCACATTGTGCAACACCGACTCTGTGCCAGATAGAATTTTAACACAGAAAGCCAATACCAATTCCAGTATATGATTCCCACTGCCCCCCAAATTTCAGGGACTTAACAATTATATGTTATAAATAGACACATAGCTGAAGTATAAAGTATAAAACCCCCAAAAGCACCTTGAGCTTGTCCTAGTGATATGCCTTAGTCCGATATGATGATTTTTTAAATATATCCCATCAACTTTTGCTGCCTTTGAGAAGCTCAGTACAGCTCCTGTAGTTGCTCGTGTGCAGCTGCTTTCTGTGCATTTTCTTCCATGATCAAATCATCCTCATCTCAGCTGATCAGCTTTGGCGGAATGTGGTTCCTCCCGTTTGTCGTTCATAAATTCACTGTTCTGTCTTGCTCATGATGTAAAAACGTGACCTTTTTCCGCTGACCAGGCTCTGACTGACGTGCTGTCACATGTGACGGACGAGAACCTGCGGCGTGACTCTGAGCTCCGACCCAGCTGTGTTCGCCTGCAGTGCCTTCGCTGCAGGTCAGAGTTCACGCAGCAGGGAGAGGGCGGTGAGGAGGTGGCAGCGTTGAGAGCGAGGGGGAGAGGGGCTGCCATGCTCCCAGAAGGTGAGGAAGAAAAGGATGAAGAGGAGCAGACAGAGTGTGATGATGACAGCAAAGGTGAGAGCGATGAAAGAGAGCATTTACAATAGCCTCCTAACACTTAGACAAATGGAAACCCAATTATTGCCAATGTTTTCTCTTTTGAAACTTGAGTTCATTTCATATTTGTGAAAGTCACCTGCAATTTTTTATTTCCTGTCTTTGTTTGCATTTTGTGTTTATTTTGTGGGGTCAGTGCCTCTTGATCAGTGGAAAAACTGCAAAGAAAAGTAAACAAAAAGCGCAATAAAAAGCAGGAATGCAAATAAGGGGTTAAAACAATCACTGACCAGATGTTGAAAAGCATCTTGAAATAGAGTCAAATCTGCGTTTGACCGTAAAAAAAATGCCAGCTCATCGCTAAAAAAGTTGCCCAAGCAATGCTAAACTAAATGTTTGGCTTTGGTTTAGATCTGAATCTGTCAACCTTAGATGTCAAAGAATCCCACACACACACACACACACACACACACACACACACACACACACACACACACACACACCACAGCCTTGACTCTGATTCATCCCTCAAACTGAGTCACGCACAGTCTCAGATGAGTCACGCTCCAGCTTCACTTACTTTAGACCACCCTAAAAAGATGAAGCACTACATGCATTTTAGGTTTTCCCCTCATAACAACTGCTTTCACACTAATGTGGTCAGTTTCAGCCAGTTTGTTGTTGAACATTAAAGATAAGCGAGAAAAGAAGATCACTCATTTCACCTGCCACGTTGTCTCATGATAAAAAAAAAAAAAAAAAGGAAGAAGAAAGTTTATCATTTGACGTCAAAGCACTTCATGACTCCTCCTCAGCTACTGGGCTCCCATTGGTAGCCTGCATATTTTCCCAAAACAAATTTTTGGTTCCAGATGGGCTCGAGTGAAGCATCCCAGGACTTATCTCCTCTCTTTTATTGCCAAGCGGCCTTCTCCGCTGAGTTCCCACCTCTATAATCAGCAGCAGACAGATAGTACCCTTTCGCTCCAGCAGCCGCCTCCCAGCATTTTGACCAAACCTGACATTAAGACCTGCCCCGGCACGCACAGACTGCACACAGGCTTTGTTCAACAGATGTTTTGGGGTTGTCTTGGAACTGTGCTCCTTTGTTAGTGTGCTTAGTCTGCTGCTCCGATGAAATTTCAGGCAATAAATACCTTTTTCAGCTGCACGTGTCTGAGCTTAGATACTTGTTTGCCTGTGGGTAACAGAAATACATGCCCTGCAGATACAAAAAATGCATTGTAGGTCATTTGGTTGTCAGAATCATTGAGCTGGCCTGTCATGTTCTGGAGTAGACATAGACACAGATGATATAGTTTAAAAATGCAACCCTTGTATTTTTTTACTTTTATTTTAGTTCCACACAGTATAATAATAGGATTAACATTTTATTTTTACTTGAAAAACTAAGCTATCAACATTCAAACCATCCTTTAAAGCCTGTCAGCTCCTTTACGAAACCTTAAACTAGCAGTTAAATAGTCATAACATTTAAGTAAATATCTCAATCAAAATTATTACAGGTTGCCACACTGTTTTTTGTAATTATTGCAATATACATTTTTATTGCAGTAACCTGTTAAGTCCATGAGGGGGAGTGCTACTTGACAGGAAAACAAAAAAAGGTGTTCAACAACTGCCGTTTTGGCAACCACTGTGTTCGCCATAAACTCTGTGTTCAACGTCAAACATCACTTCCTGTATCTTCACAAGTTCCCACTTCCTACTACTACATGATAACTTAAGACTTCACACAGGCCGTCATTTGGTCAACAGGATACGCTGCAACAAGTACAAAAATTGCATTTACAGTCCTCAGGTTGAGTCTTGTGACCTCATTTTGTCAACAACAAAACACAACACAAGTCATAACATATGAATCAGAGAGAGGCTGTGTTCTTCAATGCAATGTGTCAGGAACTCATTGATGAACTGATTAAATTTTGGTGGTCAAAGGTCACTGTGACACCACAAAACGTATTTATGGCCATAATTCAATAATTCAAACATTAATTTTGGCAAATTTTTACACTGATATCTCATAGGATAAATGATGCGGTGATGACGTTTGATATCCAAAAGGTCAAAGGTCAGCTTCACTGTGACATCATAATGTTCTGCAGAAACACTTTTCTGCTCATTATTTAGCACCATTACTCAAAAACAGGAGGCAGATTGTGACCATATTTCACATTTGGTGACACTAATCTTTGGCGTCCACCTTGAAACTGTGCTGATTATATCGACCTTTTGAAAATGTGTGTGAAGCATCAATGTTTTACATGTTTTGTTGCTTCTTTGCAGCAACATCCATATTTGAAGCACTGTAGTTCTCATTGGTTCTGCTGATATTGATCTTCAGGTGATTGTTGTTGCACCTTGTGATGAAGCTCTAGCAGTCGTCTGTACTCCTCTGGAAAAACAGTCTCAAGTGACAACAGCATGTTTCTCACTGGAAATTATTCACTGGCATGTCAATACCTAATGCCTTTTAATAAATTCTTTCAAAGTCTTCACTACATATACTGTGTGAGTCAGGACAAACATGTATGATGCCGACAACAGCAAGTTGATATGTCTATTTTTAGTGTTTCTGTTTTTTTTGTTATTTTCAGAAAACATTAATATTTGTCCAGAATGCGGTAGCGATCATGTGGTCCAGCTGGCCAGCCAATCAACTCCCTACAGTAGTACGCCCATCCATCGCTCACCGAGGCCAGACAGTGGGGACGAGCATCTCGACATAACCCAGAGCACTCAGGGCGCCAACAAGGTAGGTCGTTCTGAACAGTAAAACACTGTCTCCTCTGTCTGTTTTTCCTTTTGTCCTGGAATATATTTCTCATCATTTCTGTGTT
This sequence comes from Chelmon rostratus, assembly GCF_017976325.1. Classification (NCBI taxonomy): domain Eukaryota; kingdom Metazoa; phylum Chordata; class Actinopteri; order Chaetodontiformes; family Chaetodontidae; genus Chelmon; species Chelmon rostratus. The sequence goes on along the minus strand of NC_055681.1, from coordinate 5,794,943 downwards.
TCATCTTGATTATAGCAGGATGATTACACAGATGGCAGTATTAGCAGTAGCCCCATCCTGGAAACTGCCACCACAACAGAGGATCCCACCTTCGTCACTGCCCAGGGAAGCTCCTTCTTCACCACGGGAGGTCAGGCTGATACCTCCAGCCTCTCTTACAACACAGACAGCCAAAGTAAAGAGGACCTGGCAGGGAGCTACCACTACACCACTACAGGTGCTATACCACCTGAAGTCCAAGCACAACCTGCAGGAAGATCCACTCAGAGTGGTGAGTTTTTACGATTTGCAGGTTTTAAGAGATCGAAAAAGAACATTCCTCAGTCAGTTTCCTCAAAAAAGGTTGTTGAAGATATTAAAAAGTCTTACATTTACCTCTTCAATATTTACCTTATTTTTGGTTAATCTATCCATCCATTATGTGCTGCATATCACTGGGAATTATTGTTTTGTTCTGCTGGGATGTGCTAGAAAAATGTCAGACTTTTAAGATGTCTTAAAACACCTTAAATTTAACTGCAAAGACATTGTTTTTCGGGCTGAAACTGAAGCTATTTTCAGCATTTTTAAAGCCATACAGTGGTTCCAAACTGCTCCCACCCCAGGGTCCTTTACACATCAAGTCAGGGCCGACACACAGACCGGCTTAACACCCATCAGTGTATTTCCATCTGTATATTCTGCCTGTCAGTGGATTTAATTCCAGGACGTTCTTACTGTGAGGAAACAGAGGTAACTGCAGTGTTGCCCTTCAGTTTTAATTCACAAAAAGAAAACGAAAATGGATTGCAGCAGGAGAGTAAAAGTTACTGAAACTATTTCTACAGGATAAATAAGCCTGATTAGTACAGCAGCTGCAGTGCTGAAAATAATCAAGAGAAGAAATGTGGGAAATGGTACTTGAAAATAACAGCACGACTCAATGTTTTTCTTACATAGCTGACCTGAACTGTCAGAAAAAAGTGAAAAATCCCCCAAATAGGTTCTCTGAGCCTAACGTGACATCTTCAGGAAACCCAGAGATTTTTCATTTACAGCGATAAATAAAACAGAAAAGCAGCAAATCCTTTAGAAGGTGGAACCAACAAACCGACAACTCAAACAGCCAGTGGATTCGATTAGAACACAAATCTTGTCAGCCGTGCTCTTTCTACATCCAAAATAACATTGGGATGTTGGCAGGACAGAGGTTTACTGGAGGAAAGCCCAAACAGCAGTAAAATATAAATGCTATCTTATTACTTGATGTGAATTCTACATTTCAGATGGTCATTGTAAAACACATCAACTGTGGCATGTGGTATAAACTGTTTATGTCGGCCGCGTTGCCCCCCGGAGATGAATTCAAGTCTTAATTGAAAGTGAGCAGAGATGGGAAGCATTTGGATCTAGTGAATATTGTGTGGCGCAGAAATCCTTCGCCCTGTGTCTCTGTGATAGCATCCGGTTTCTCCCACATATGTCTACCATTTTTAGATGAACCACATGTGCAACAAGACAGATTGGAATCATTACTGGAAGTGATGGGAGAGGAATGAAAGCCTTTAAGAGAGGGAGGGCTGAGTCGTAATAATAGGTTTCTGTATCTTTTCCTTTTTTGTAATGCTGTCGCTGCAGTGCCAATACCATGTAATCCGTCCCTCTGAACCGCAGTCTCACACTGGAGACAACTCATCTTCATCCTCAAGCACTGACACTGAATATAGTGTCTTTTTTTGGTGACACAGTGCACCCATTGTTGTGGAGCAGGAGCCTTATTTTTTCCTTTTCCTGAAGAAGTGCTTTGTTTTCTGAAGACAAATCAACCCGTGTGTGTGCATGTGTGTTTGTGTGTATGTGCACACACCTTTCACCTCTCCAAACATTGTCTGAAGGTTCAAAGGCTTTTTCAGTCCGATCACTGTTTGCGCTCCCTTCAAATGAAAGACGTTGGGTTTGTTTTGGCCTCTGCAGGTTCGAGCCCTGTCATTTATGAGTAGCTGTAACCATTCATCAATGTGCAAGTCGCCTCCATCGCTGTTCTTTGGTAGACTTTTTGCTCTTTTTTCTGCATAATGGCTCTTGGCTAATGCTACTGTAGCAGAATCTGGCGAAGATTGCGTAAAAACCAAGAAATATGGAAGTCTTCACATTGCTGCCAGGAAACTCTAGCTTAAAAAGAGTTTTTTAAGTTTAATGCTGACGCTTCTATATGACCTACATAAACAAACAGGAGCATCAGTGTGAAGACTGGCTATTTGCTTTCCATGTTTGTCAGTGGGTCTGAGTCCCTGTGAAATCAGATGAAACTTTACTTTTCTCAACAAAATCGCTGTTATCAAGTGACACTGTTAGTTGTAGGCTTACATGTAAACTTTGCATACATGAATGCTACCATCATGATATTACACTTATTAATCTGACATTGCCACAAACAGATATGTTGCCTCATGTCTACGCATCCTGCAAACAGCTGTGTTTAAAAAAGCAAAAGAAGCACTACAGCTTTCATCCACAGGGGGCGCCAAATTCAACACAAAATGAAATAATAGTTACTTTAATGCAAGATCTAATTTGTGGGATTAGATAGAGGAGACAAAAACCAACTGTCTATGTGTCTGCAGATGATTTGGACCTCCTATCTGAGGACTATGAGGTGGTGGACCATCGGCTGCAGCTTTTCCTGGATGTGGAGGTCTTCGAGGAGGAAGAGGAGCTTCACTCTTTCCTAAGGGTATGTAAAACAGATTAAACAAACAAGACATAATGTCTTAATTTGTGAGCTTGAGAGGTGCTGGTCGGTACATTTTGTTACCTTCTGGCAGAGGCAGGCTATCTGTTTCCTCCTGTTTCCAGCCTTTATGCTAAGCTAAGCTTACCAAGAAATCAGGTTTTTCCCTCTGAGCCTCATTAAGCCAGCCAGAAATTCAGTAATCTTTCATGTAAAATAAGCAAAACTCCTCTCACGCAGGCAGAAGATAATGTATTCATGTCAGACTTTATTGTGCACAGTAAGAAGCAGATTGACAAAATAGGTTTTCAGGGCCTTTAAATCTTTACTGGAGCTAATATTAAGGCAGGAAACAGCATTATTGCCAAACTCTGCTGTTTAAGCAGATTTTTGCCAATGACTGAGGCCTGTGACAGATCTCTCAAATTTAGCAGTGCAATGTTTTTATGTTGCTGTTATTGTTTCTTCCGTGATTGCGGTTTTAAAAAGTTCTCTAGCACGTCTCCCTGTCGGCCAAAAGACTCCAGCTTAATGGGTGGTGACAACTTTAAGACCTACAGCACTTTAGCTGCGGTTTCATCTCAGTCAACCAAGATGAACGCAGTCAGTAAATCTCCCGGGAGCCCGTTCAACCCCGATCTTCTTCTTTTGAAGCTTCGTCGACTGGCCCCGCTGTCAATCAGCATTCTCTGAGACCTTTTTAATATGCAGTGGATCCTGGGAGCTCCACAGATCAGCAGGCTATTGCTTTTCTCTGTCAGACACCTGGACGAGGAGCACAGAGCAGAACAGGGCCAAGCGCACCACAGCTGGAAACAGGAGGTGCTGCTCCATTCATCTCAGTTATGTTTATTTATCCAGTGACAGGGGCTGCTCGCTCTTTCACTTGTGCTTGTACTTCTTGTGCTGTTTTAGAGGAAATGAAGCATGACCCAGGTCTAGAGGTTTGATTTTAAACCCCCAAAGAGCTGGAAAACTGGTGTCAGCTGAGAATATGGTTGTTGAAGTTCCTCTCCGTTCAAAAATATGTTTGTTTTTTTTCTTCTTGTTCCTGCAGTTGGATGTTTGAGCTTCACAGTGCAGCATGATTTGTGTGCAGAGATTGACACTAGAGGGATGTTATCACAGTCATGTGCTGAAAGCGTGAAGTTCCTATGAGCTCTCTGAAAATAAGGATTGGGCCGACAAGCATGATTTGTGACATCACGAGTAGTTTGGAAGCCAATCCTGGTCCGATATGCATTTTACACAAGTGTGATGTGGACACTGGACTTCACAGTTGAGGAGGAAACACCTGTTGTCCAGCAGTTCAGTTTATATTTATAGATTCTGGATTTCTATTAAATGAGGAGTAGATGGTAATTGAGCTATATCTTGAAAAGAACATATCAGAAATACATAATTATTCAAATAGAGCAATTTATATACATGTTAAAACATGTGTGGAGGGGAACTTTAGTTGTTCAGTACTGAATTTACAGCCTTTGATGCTTATTCTGCTGCAATACTGAATCTGTTTTGCAATTTTTGAGAAAACATCATTCCAGACAGTGAGCGTTTTCCTGCTTGATGCCTTGTCTCCCTTTTTCTGTGTCCCTTCAGATGTCAGCTGTCAAATTTGGGGAGCCAGGGGAGGTTCCCTGTCTGTTGGTGGTTTCAAACCAGCGAATCTATTTCGTGGAAATGACATCGGAAACCCAGTCAGTGGAGCAACTTTACAGGACAGAGAGTGTTTTTTTAAGTACCCAATTGCAAGAGTGCACAAATTCATTTCACATTTCTTGCACTGCATGACACTGCGCACTTGCAGTATTGTATATTTTGTGCCATAATTACTGTATATATTCATCTTTTGTAATTTATTTGTCGCCATTTTTTGCTTTGATGGAAAGGAAAAAGAAAACATGTAGTAGAGAGTCATCATAGTTTTAAACAAAAATGGTTAAGTGTGCAAAATATTCAATCCAGTTTTGTCACTTATGCAGCCCAAAATCACAAAATCACACAAATACAGTATTCAACAGCTTCTGTTCTTAGATTTGTAGATGGAAAACTTCCAAAACCCTTAGTGGGGAAAATACGCACATAATAATTCAATATGTGCCACATATGCAGAGGAAGCAGAGTACATAAAATCGGAAATATTTCAGATAAGGATGTCAAGCAACTTCAAGCAGGTGGACCTCAACCAAAGAGTGTTTTTTAGGACGACTTCAAAGGAAACAGAGACAAAAGATTAAATAAATGAATCCTTAAATGGGATTAAGTTGGAGTAGAAAGTAGAAAGCTAGGTCGGGGAGATATTGACGCAACACATTCCAATTTATCAAAAGAGTAATCAAATCCTGCTGGTGTGGACAGCGATTCAAAAGAGGGCGCCACGCTGCAGTGAACAATTATGACTTCTAACGCGGGTGTGCAGTTCCACACCGTTCATTTAGGATGTGGATTACATTGCATAACCTGCCCAGGTTTCTGGGTCACATCTTGAGAACACATTGACCTTGCAGTGTCTGTGGACCGTGGAGTCTTTTCTCCCTCCGCTAGTTTTAGCCCCTTTGTTATTTTTCTGTCCTCCGTCACACAAAGCTTTTCTTCCCTCATCAAAACAAGATCGATTGCCCTCAGACGTGAGCCAGTGCTGTGACGGCTCTGGCAAAGTGACTGCGATTTAGACCAAAGGAACTCGCTCCTCTCGTGCGAGGTGCAGTGCAAGAAACTAGAATTTTGACCTTCTATCTTCAACCTTGAAAAATTAGCTCTTGCGTGAGTTATTACCATGATTGTACTGAGTAAACTTTGGCTTTAACAAACACATTTTTAAAGTGTTGGTCTGGCAGTCACACTTCCAAATGTCAGAGATCAAGTAAACCATTTAATTCATCTCACCGTGACTGCACATTTTCTGCACTTTTTGATGCCTAGCATTGTTTCCTCCCAGCAGAGGCCAGCTCTCTGATTGGCTGCAGAAGAGGGACAGCCACCCAATCATGGAGCTCAGCTACCTGGAGGTGGGACTAGCCTCCCAGAGCATCCACATGGAGTTTGGAGACGGCGGCGTGGCCTACACCCTCCTCGTGAGGGACAGTTTACGCTGCAAACGCTTCTTTGGCCTCTTGACAGGTAAAAGGAAACTCTGCCAAGCAAAGTGGAAAATGGTTTCAGTTTAACGTATGGAAAAACACATAAAAGGAAGGCTTATTTTCTGAATGTAGTTAGAGAGAGAAACTCCCTGACCTCGCTCTCTCTGTATTTACTGGTTACACTGGTTTCAGCACTTTCCTCAGGGGGATTTGAGGGAAGATGTCGCAAAATAGACCGTGGACTAATTTAGATTTAGGAGAAGTTGCTGTTGAACCCCTGAGGCAGGTATTAGAACAGCATGTTCCTGTCACGGGCATTGTACCACAGAAACCCAACCGACTCCCCTCACAAACTAATACTGTACCATATGTGGCTTCGTGACGCAAACTTCAGCCCCGTCCCCCTCTGTTCTGGGTTCACACAGTCTGAGCACATCCTGCCCAGACCAGCTTGTCTGCGAGGGAGGACCAGCGGCTGAGAGGAAAACCTTTTATTAGGCGGGGGCTCCTGCTCAGGCCTGGAATGTCTGGAAAAATATGGAAAATGAATTTGACAATAGCCAGCCCCTAAACGTGTGGCGAAAACAGGAAAACTTCTTGGCACATATTGGAAAAGTATTGCTCCTCAGTCCTAGTGCACATAATTCTACATTCCTACTTTTTCAATAGATTTTGTTCCCCTTTTATTTCATTTCATTTTATTTTTCCTTTGTCTAACCAGGTAAAAGTCTTGTTAAGATCAAAGTCTCTTTTAGAAAACAGACCTGACCCAAAAGGCAGCATAAAAAATATTGTTAAAAATACATGAATACAAACAACTTACACATATTACAAGTTCTGATTAATAAACAGGTTCAAGTCTACATAACCGCATCATTATTAAATAAAATACTTGAATTCAGTAATCAGCTACATCAAGTCCATCGCTGACTTTTTGCGTGCATTTTCCAACACAAACTTTTCTTCTTTTTTTTTTAAATCTCTCTCCTCGTTCCTCTCGCTTCCCCTCTGTCCTCTGAGAGCCTTTTCTTTCTGTCTAATTTTATAAACAACATCATTTAGTGCCTTGTATTCTCCGTGGCCGAAAATGATTCCAGATTGCTTTCCGGAAGACCGCGGAGGTTGTCCAAGAGCAGACGAGCGAAAAACACGAGCGAAGGTTTGTTGTAACCTTCCAGGTGCGTCCTAAAAAAGAAGCCTGAAAATCTGACGCTTCTGTTGTAGAAATCAGTGTTAAGGTGCCAAATACCGACACGTAAAGTATGTGATGTTTATATTTAAAGATAACTATGTTGCTGTTGTGGCAAACTTTCTTTCCCTGATGCCAAATTAACCCCAAAACAGCTGTTGTAATATTCTGTCCGAAGACTTACGGAAAAGCTTAACCATAACAAACCCTGTCGATCGTCCAAGCTGGCTCCCATCATGTGGACAAAGCTGAAAACCACAACTGGAATGACGAAGGACTCGCTGGCTGGAAGAGAGCGAGAGAAAGGATGTGGTTATAACTGGGACAGTTTTCTGGATCTGTGAAGCAAACCGAGTCTGATACAGCTTTATTGAAACATGAGAGATAACACGAGACCTCTGGAATCTGCAGCCAAAACGAGAGTCTGCTGCTGATCTTCAGTTTTTGTTGGCCAGTTGTTGTTCTCTCACACGGAGGAATTTGTCAGTTTGTGTGGTTGTACTCAAACTGCGTTAGAGGAGATTTGAATGATGGGTGCATTAGCCGAGCGAGCTCAGTGTGAGGCAGAGAGAATGTGGTTTAGGATGAAATTAATCAAAGATCTAATCTGCACCGATTTCACAGCGTCCCGTCTCAGCTGTCCCACATATCAGACAGTGGTTTGTATTTGATTTCATGTGAGAAGCATCAGGGACATTGGCGTTGGTGGTGGAGGCAGCCAAAGAGTCTGGGACTGAAACCAGAGGAAGCAGGAATCCTGACAAAGACCAGAGCACCAACCAAAGCCCGTCCTTCCTAACGCGCCCCGCCCGTCACCTTTGCTTATTGCCGATTGCGATCTTGGATGGCACCTCGCTAAAGCCGTCCCCGCGAACACATTATTTGATCTTTGGGTTGGTCTGACACTCGCTGGTTCTCCTCAACACATTCAAATGTTCCGCCAAGCAATGCGAGAGACTGCAAAAAGCGGTCGAGCCGTCTTGTCATTTTTGTCCAAAAAATTTTGAGGCAAACTGAAAATCCTTGCTGGCTTTTTATTGGATATTTAACTTAAAAAAAAGGAGAGATTAAAAGACTGAAAACAGAACTAAACCTGATGGAAACTGACATTTCTGTGTTTTGCAGAGTGTTTAAAAACAAAGCAGAGACATGACAGAGAACAGGGCAAGAGCGGTAACTTTTCCGTCCAACAGCAACACTCTTTGATGAAGAATTCACAGCATTTTAACAACAGTTTAAGATTTTACAGCCAAATCTTTAGAGAAGAAAAAGAGAGACTTTTGCAGAAGTGGTTGGTCAAGTATGAAGACTGCATTGGGCTGGTGTTGATTTCTATATCTTAAGTATGGGCACTAACATTTAGGCCTCACTCCTGAGAATATCTGTTTGTCAAGCTTGTGACCCAGGTGAATAAATGACTCTGATACCTTGCACCTTCTTCATAAGATGAACCGGGTTTGTCTCCACTTAACCCATTATTGTCCTCTTTGTCCCCGACTCCTCCTCACTGCCCCTTTAAACCCTTTTGAAGTCCGCCTTTTCAAACTTGACTGTGGAGCCACACTGCAGATATCCTCTCTCCCCTGCATTGTTGTCACGCTCAATGACACGCTACAATTCGTCGATGTGAGCGTGACCCAGCGCATTGTGTTCCCAACATTTTCTCACCCACCGGTTCTATGGAGCTGAAATCTTACACCTGCAACCAGAGACCTTTTGGCTTTCTTATTGGAGCTACAATAGCAGAAGAAGAGGTCTCAGATCAAGTTTGGCTTTTGTGCCGAGGCCTCTTTTCCATGAATATTTGGGTGTGACTTTTTCAGGCTACTGTAGCTTTTCTGTGTCTTTTCCAAGTTCGAGGAAGTGTGTTTTTTCTCTCTGACACCTGCATCGTTTTCAGAATGAATCTCGGAAATTTGCATTAATTCTTGGTGCTGAATCATCATCTAATTCTTCTTAGTCTTCCTTGTGTTGTTTAGTTTTGAGATATTACCATCAAAGCCTCTCCAAGACCCAAGCTGACACCTTCAGAGTGCTCCCTTTGTTCAACCAAAATCCAAAACCCAAAGCTGCAAATGTCAAATGTTTATTATCTCCAGCAGACGTAAACCTGGAGGGGATCGTGTGTTTGGTTGTGTGTGTCTGTCTGCAGCTAATCTCTCATACTACTTGACTCATCAGCCTTATATCTGTTGTGAACATTTATGACTGAACACTGGCCTCAGATTATTCCTGGTGGAGATCGCCACTCTACTGAGTCATCTCCTCTTGATTAGAAATTCAGTGATTGTCACTGTTGGTGATTAATTATTCAAATAATCAACTAATTGTTTAAGTCTTAAGTTAAAGGCAGCCGGACTGGCTTCAGTTTCTTGAAGACAAACAATGTATGTCTAGTTATTTCTCCAGTTAACTGAAGGAGCCTTTTTAAGGAGGAAAAACATCTTCAAGAATCTGAAGTCCAGATGCTTTGACTTCTACACCTGAATGACTTCGCAGGCCTGTTTTGACTTTGGTGCTTTTGTTTGCTTTGACTTCTCCAGGAATTGTGCGTGAGATGGCCCACAAATCAGACAGCAAGCTGAAGTCCATCTCGACCACCAGACTCAGCCCTCAGCACCATCTCTGGTACCCTCCACGCAGCCTCGACACCTCCTTTATCGAGGGAAGGAAGCATCAGATGCAGTCAGAGAATGGCGGACGTCTTAGATTTTTTTTTGTTTAGGTGCCGAAAGATGTGGTCCAAACAGCGTTGTGCACATTAGTGTGTGCGGTCGGGAGGTGCAAGTTAAAGGAAGTTATGGCAGTCGGAGTTCTAACACTTTCTGACACATCTTTAGTTGATTACAATCATTTTTTTTAGACTTCATTTTGTCAAGCTGCACCACTAAATTAGCTGGTAAACCACATCTTAATTTGTAGCATGTGTTGCGCTACAAATCCTGAAGCATGCATGTCATGTTGTGTCACCTCCAGTAGTTGTTCTGCAGTCTTTTTGTCTTTTTTTTTTATTGTATGTTTTTTTTTTCCCCCAAAACAAAAGATAGTAGCACTTTAGGTTCTCATTGAAAAGGAATGTGGTTATCTCAACAAGTGTTTTTTCAGAGAAGGAAGTGAGCAAGCGCTTCTCACGAACAAGTGCAAAATGGGCAAAAAAAACGTGAGAAATCGAACATTTTAAGAATACAGACGTCAAGTAAAGAGCAGCTTTCCTCAAGCTAGAATTAGGAAATAAAAAATGGTGCATTTTCTTGAAGAGTAGGTTAGCATTTCCATGTTCCTAGCGCTCATTGATACAACCCTGATGTATAACGTTGGGACTTGGGATTTGCTCATCCTTTTTGACATAATCCTGAATTGAAGACAGTACAAAGACCATATATTTAATGTTTGACCTCCTCAGCTTCATTGATTTTTGTAAATATCTGCTTATTCTGAATTTGATTCAGATTTCAAACAAGTAGGGACAGGAGCAACTAAAGACAGTAAGGAAAGTTGTGGAACACTCCAAAAACACCTGTTCGGATCATTCCACAGGTTGACTGGTGACAGCTGATAGTATCATGATTTTTTTTTTAGCATCACAATCAACTTAGATTTGTCATTTGTCCTCAGGCCACAGACTCCACAGCACAATAATCAAAAGCTAAGAACAAATCAAAGCAGCCCCTTCGTGTGTTTGCGAGGCAGCTAACTAGTCTCGGAACGCGCTCAGTGTTTTTCCAATCCAAGACCTGTCAGCTGTTATTATGTCAATTATCCCCTTTGCTTCACAGTCGTGTGAAATTCACCCTGTGATGCTGAAGTGCTTCCATGTGAGACAGTACCTGCCAGCCACAAGCCACCACAACACTGTTATCTTTTGGAAAACAGCGTCTGTGCTCAGCAGCCAGTTGAAGTGTGATATGATGTGTTTCATTTCTTTTGATCTCTTAGGCCTCTAGTGTGTGAAGACATCCAGGCAGATGTGGAGGATGGCCAGCTGCAGTTTTTCTACATTCTGGCTTTTGTCCTGCAAGGTGACACATTCACTTACTCTGCAAAAAAATACTTGATTCTCCAACATTTTCTTTTTAATACCAGCGGAGGGATCGGCTCTTACCTGCATTTTTTCCATCAAACTCTACGTCTTCACTTGTTAGTAGAAAGATGAGATTTCAAGACTCAACATGTCAAAAAAAAATGACTTCTGAAGATGCAAAGAGCAGTGCTGTTAACTCTAATTACTGAATGTGGCACCATCCTGTCGCCTTCCTTTCTGGATTCACACTGGTGCTGTTTATGTATAAATGCAACTAAAGATATTTCTCATTTGTGTTTAGCTTACAATGAAAACAAAACAAGTAGAAGAAGCCAGATCAAAAAACACTCCAGCAGGACTAAAGCCAAGAGTTACTGCCGCAGTAAAAGCCCTCATAATATTCCTGCGATCCCAGAAATAAAAAGAAGTGCCAGGAAAATATGCTAAATGGGAGAAATAATAAGAAAATGGATACAAGGTTTTATTTCCTTCGAGATAAAACCAGATAATGGCAGGAAGAGGGAAATGTGGACGAGTGGATGTGATTTGTGGAGGAGCAGCTGACGTGAGGCGCCTGTCAGAGATCCATGACAGCAAACCTTTTCCATGAAACGAGGCAGAAAGCTGTTGTTTGAGACTGACTGAGTGACAGGCGACTGTATCGGTATGCATGTGGTCCGTGCATGTGTGCCGGTGCCACAGGATGCTGCTTCGCTGTCTGTGCTCCAGCAGACACATTTAAAGCCAAGGTAGCTGCAGGCTACACACAGCTGTGCACTGTCTGTGGAATTTCAAGTGCCATAGTTTGAGCGTGCCTCGATCTGCCTGTTCCCCAAGCTTGCTCCTCTGAAAAGTTTTCTGACTTGAAAAAGAATGCCAAAACTTGCCTTTGGAGCAGAAAGGTGCTTTGTAAAGCTTGAAATCTGTGACCCAAGGCTGTTAGCTATAGTACAAAATTCAAAATACTTGAAAACCACTTTATTTTGATCTAATCTATATGATCCAAGAGGGCAAAGGCAAAGAAAACCAGGAAAAATCAGGAAAAACATCACACATTGAGTGCATCTTTGACCATTTAAATGAGTTAAAACTGCTCATATTTTGCTGTCAGAGGACATTTGGACGCCCTTGACAGTCTTGGCAACCCGGGAAACCCTCTACCTGCTCAAAGAGGACCACCAGTGGAGGAAAAGCTCCATCAGCCTGGCAGCGAATGAAAACAAAGAACCCAGCAGCGGGAGCGTCACGGTTTTAGAAACACTGCCAATCAGCTGCGTGAGCTCCGTCCACCTGTGGCCTTCAGATCAGTGCAGGATGGATATCAGGCTTTACGATGAGGCGAGTATCCAGTGGTGTTTGGGATATGGTTGTTACATGTACCGAGATCTGATGCTGTGTGCTTCTGTTTCTTCTGCTGCACTTCAAAAACATCCATATCCAGCTGCCACTTCAACTTCAACAGAAAGGCCAGGACAGAAAGAATAATGAGAGTGTATAACTGTATCAGAGTTGGTAGGTGGAAACACACAATGATTTGTATTTTGCTGAAATTTCCAAAAATTACATATAATCTGGAGGGTTTTAACTGAATCCTACCTTTAGATAAATGTATGCTGAACTGCATTATGTGCAGCAGAAATAGATAGAAAGACGAAAACAAGTAGTTCAGTTCAGGTGTTCAGTTAAATACACCATGAGACACAAAATCCACAAAAGAAATTTGTAATTTAGTTTCAGTCAGCAGAAATGAATCTGCATATGAAGTCTGGTATTTGGGGTAGCTGTAAGCCCCTGAATAAAACTGTAAAAACTGGCCTTTATAGAGCCATGTTTGTTGATCGGTCCCATATGTGCATACAGTCATTACAGAAGAACACTAAGCTGACTGATTCCTCTCCTTTTTCCTCTTTTCACCGTGATCTGCAAACACGAGCGCACAGTTTATTTACTTGTCGCTGCAGAGACGAAGTTCACTGAAATCAAACGCAGTCAAAAAAATGATCATTGGCCAAAGTGCATGTTTTTAATGACGCGATGTGACACGTGCACACGCTCATTCTGCAGCGGCCTGTTGCAGTATTCAAGCCGATGTGTTGTCAAGTTGAATTTTCTTGGTGATTAACTGCTTTAATTTTCACCATTTCTCTCCATGTTGTGTGTTCCCCCGCAGACTGTGAAACAGGAGAGGACGTGGTGTGTGCGCTCGGAGAGCTCGGAGCTCCTCCAGGGTCTTCTGGCCTGGGTCAGAGCGCAGTGGGAGGCCATGTTCGGAGTAAAACTGCACACAAGCCTGCAAGACAAAGCAGCATAATGGGGGCAGGGCATGAAGACAGAAAAAAGGTTACAGGCTGTGTATGTGTGTGTGTGTTTGGTGAGCATGAATCTGCGTGTTGGTACAGGGAAATGTTTAGTGAGCGTGAGCGTCTTTATTTTCTCTCCGCACAGTCTGCACTCAGCCTGCTCCCATTACGCCCATTGCTTTCGTCGTCTTATTAAGCCAAAAGCTTTGGAAGTGATTGCACTCATTCATGTGGCACACAAGCCTATAAAAGCACCGGTTGCATAATTTTTCCCTCCAGATACCAACTTTCCTGCAGCTGAAATGGAGTGTGCCTTGTTTGTATTTCAGCTGCCATGTGTTCCTGGTGGTATGCACCTTAATGCATCTTGTAATGCCCTTCGATCACTGGAGCATCGAGCTGATATGGAGCAGATTTGGGAACTAAGAGGGCATTAAGTTGGGGAGAAGAAATGTGGACAGAGCCCTTCCTCGCCGTCTTAGGGTGCATTGAGTTGTGACATCACGCGCTCAACACGAGGCAGGGGGCGCCACTGAAAGGCCAAGGCTCAAAACACTGTCATCAAGGGTCACCTCACACCTTCTCCCCCCCAATTAGGGTCTTATGATGTGTCTGCACCGTGTCATGTGAACCTTAAAGGATACCAGAAGTGCAAATCTGCAGAAATCCTGTGAGCCTCTCAGAGATGAACAGTAGCAGTTTGTTTCTTTAAAACCTGGGAACAGATGTCTGTTTTGTTCATTTGTAACCTGAGTGTATTTTTGTTTATGTTTTGATGGAGGAAACGTCTGTTCGGCACTGTCATCAAGCACAAGCGCAGCGGATTTACATTCCAGAGTCTGTCAGCTAAATCAGTTGATTATATATGGGCCTAAAATGTAATCCAGAACGTCTGCAGCTGTGTGCATCATGTACACAGCTTTCGCTAAATATTCTCATCATTCACAGATGCAACGAAGAGCGAAATGAACTGCGCACTGTTAATTTAGATTAACCAACGTAACTTATTTCTTTGTTAGCATTTTTTCATTGTGGGCTGATGCAAAAAAAAGTATTTTATTTTTGTATAATACAAAAAAACATCTGATGTATGATGTGTGATTATAAAAGTGTTCAGTTGTGCATTTGTGTGGTTTCTTTTTCAGAAACTTAAACAGTCGCACATTGATTTTGACCTTGTGAAAGAATCTTCACTTGTTCCTGTTTCAAATTTGCTGGACTTTTCTGACATTTTCTTGAACACGCTCGTGTAGAAATTATTCAAATCTCACAAGTCAAGTGTGGGCATGTGCAAAGATCTAAACGAGCATGTTTTGCAACCTGATTCCACCTCTAACCACAAAAATGCATTTCAAGAATTGTGCACGTTCCACAACAGAATGGCACCAAAAATGGTCACCCATATCAGCAGAAGTATGTGATTTTATTTAACAGCCTGTCCTTCTAAATTCCTGTTAATCCCACTGGTCTCATGAGGCAGACCACACCAGTGGAAGCCTGACCTGAAATGTTGCAAAGGTGTTTCGCCATATCACCCTAAAAGTAATTAAGTACACTAAGAGGCTGATTGATGTGTTTACATGTCTGAGAATTTTGTAACTACAAATGGAAAGGTTTCACCCGAAGATGTCCACATATCACTTGTGTCAGCTATTTGTCGGCCCTGTAGAAAATGACTCATGTCTGTGAGTCAGTGACGGGTGATTGGTCACTCCTCTCTTTCTGGTGAGCACACTTCGAACGAAGCGTCTCCACTTATAAGACTGGAATCAAGGATATTCTCTGCAAAAAGGCAACTAAAGCAAACTCAAACTCAGCATTTCTGCTTCATTGGGTCAGCTTAATCGCTACATTATTTGTGGCCGCAGTTAAAAGCGGCAGCAGCGTAGGAATGCTAAAAATCTGCAGAAGAAGTCACAGAGGTTTGATGATTGGACCAAACCCGAGGCCTTTTGGTTGCTCAGCGTTCTTTTTGCCACTCAACGCCAAACTGCCAATCTCACCCCTCTGAGCAAATCTCCTTTGAGTCTGGGCTCAGCTGTGTAAAGGTATGGTAACCAATATCACAGTGTAAATATTTTTTCAGCCACCAGTGCTTTACATGTGTTGTGCACATGGTTGTTGGGAGAGACCTGGATCACCTTCAATTGCACCCACGTGGCTGACAAAGACCCTTTTCCCGAGCAGGGGCAAGTTCATGCACAAATGCCCGGTGGCTGCTCACCTACTGTTTTGATGTCCTTCACACAATAAGCAACAGAACATCCTGCGGGTTGATTCTCCATTTCATTTCTGCAAAATAAGGTCAAAGGTTCAGGTGCAGGTGCAGAGCATTACCCTTGGAGCTCAGATGGATGTACTGCCTTGCTTTAAGACACTGCAGTTGGGATTCCTGCAGCACCACAGGCTTGAAAACCTAAAAATCTCAACCAAAAAAAAAAAAAAGGATGAGGGTTTCTGTTGCCACATTGCAGCTCCTTCACGGTGAACGGATCCAAAAAACCAAAGGACTTGCAGGACATGTGCGGAGAAAATTGACAAAGCTTTCATATTAAGAAGTCATGCGTTACAGCTGCAGCTCCCCTTGTCGGGATTTTCGGATTTCATTTCGCCCATAAGTCAACAATAAACATCTTAAGTGCTTGAATTGGAATCAAAAAGCGGGAAAATGGACTCCACGTGCATGATGCTTTGATGGAGACGGGTTGGTTCGCTTGATTACAGTAATAGTTGATCATTTTTTAAACAAAAATTTGCATCACATCTCGTGGATAAAAGAAGTCGAAGTCTTGGGTATGAGGTGCATAAAACTGAGGTTTTTTGGCAAGACTTTAAGAGGAAAAGCAAAATTGACACTCATTGATGTGAGCTTTTTCTGCCTTGAAATAATCTAACTTGTACTCCACATCACAATGTCTACTTTTCTTTCTTTCAGCGAAGCTTGGGGTTAAAGAGCCGCCCAAAAGTCATAATTCCTCTTTCAAATTCTTGACAGCAGGGTGCAAAAAACTGAGATTTTCGAGGAAGAAGTCTCTTGATGTCAAGTTTTTTGTTTTGAAATAATGTTGTAGTTTGTATTTCACTTCTTGATGTCTGTTTATCTTTCTGTAGAGAAAGCTAGGGATTAATGAAGTGTCTAAAAGCGCCATTTCCCCCTAAAAGACTTGTGCAAAAATAGTTTATATTAAAGAAGGCACGTACATAAAACTGAGTCATCGGTGAAGTACATTGTTTATCATTAATTCTATTTTATGGATGTGATATGACATCTGGGACCACTTTCCACTCTCACAGACCCATATTAAAGCATGCATTTCAGATTTTTATTATCCTTCCCTGTGTGTTAATTGTCCATTTTTCTTTTGTATTTTCTGTGAAGAGCCTCTTCCGTCCTTCCAGGAATAAAAGGCTGAATCCTTTTGTTTTTGGCCGAAAATGTGGTCAGATTAATGAGGCCAGAAACTCAGCCTGAAAAAATCCATGAGTCATAACGACTGCGCACCGTGAAGTTATGTCACAGTTGAGTTTTATGTTGAGGGAGGAAACAAGCAATCGAGCCCTACTAAAACACAACCACAACACGTGTACTTTCAGTATGAAAAGGCTGGAGGCTTTGCAGGTGGGCAACAATCAAAAGTGCTCCGTACAAGTGAGTCCTGCCCTCATTCAAGCAGTTAATCTATTCACTGCAGGGGTGGAGGAAGGAATTTTGAGCCCCAAAAGAGACTCATCCCACCGCTGTTCCCATTTTGGCTTCAGCTGCATCGTCCTAGTGTCATTTTCTGACCCTGTCCAGCTATGGGGTCGTAATTGTCACACCTTGCACCCATCAACCACACAGGGGTGATGACATGGCAACCAGATGATGAAAAAAAGAAGAAAAGAAGAAGGACAAAAAAGACGTTCCCATGATGCCGGGAGATTCATCTTTGTCTGTAACTCAGTGATGATGAAAGGGTGCAGGTGAATGAGTTCCTGCCTCTCTTGGTCCAGATTTGAGGACCAGAGGAAAGCAGGGAGGACGGTCGGTATGAGGGGAAGCTGGGATGCAGCCACGGCGATTTGGCCGGGCGCGGACATCTGGCCTGATCCGACTTCCCACAGCCTCCTCCAAACATTTCGCGTCCTCTGGTAAATCAGGAGCACTACAGCTGCACCGTGCATGACAGCAAGAAATCTGTTGTTTTGCTGAACGCCCGAGTCAACTAAATTCTTGGATGGTGGGCTCCTCGTTGAAAAGCTGTAGTCACGCAGTGCTCTGTCAGGCCCGGTCAGCTGCCAAATTGTGGTCCGGGGGATAACACGGGGTCCTCAGCAGAAAGAGGAATGATTCGATTATGGTGCTGTTGCACTCAGTGTACTTTTTAGCATAAAAAACAAGAATGTAAACAGGTTCTAACAACATAAATCCTCTCTGGTGGAGCTCCTTTGGAGATGGAAATGTTTAAAATTGGCACTCCACTAATTTTACACATTAAGATCAGTCACGGAGAGTTGTGTTCGGCCTGGGAAAACTGTTGTATAATGTCTACTGTGGCTCTGGAGGATCTTATAAAATTACCCAGGTGACGTTATAGTGATATCATCGGGGTTATCCCAGCTTTGGGGCTCCATATTTTACCAAAAACCCTCCGTTACAACGTGGGTGTGGAGTCTGAAGTTGCATTTACGGAAATGTTGCATTGTATTTTTATTTATTTATTTATTTATTTATTTATTTATTTTTGCAGTTTGCCTCACATTAGAGACTTAACGTCAAAATATCCCATCCTCTGCTGCATCAAGCCCCTGAACCTTGTGGAAAGAATATTCACTCTGAAGCCAGTTTAGTTGCAACACCTATAGCTAAAAAATAGTGCAGTCTAACACAACAAATGCTCAGTTTTCTATGTTTATACTGTTAATTCATTGCAGGGCTGTTGATTTAGGTGAATCTAATAAGGTGGCAAGTGTTTTCCAGGGGTTTCACTGCACAGATGGGCCTCCAGGACACAAACTTGTGCATAATGGGCAACTTTTAACTGTGTTCATAAGGAATGTATTTGAATGTATAAACATTTTATGATCAGATATGGTTGGTCTTTCTTTCGTTTGGAGTCAGAAGGCAGCGTTAGAATGAGGAACAGGCGTGCAGCTTAAAGAGGCTTCACTGCGCCTCGTGGTGTTTTTATCTCGTGTGAAATTCCTATAAACTCCCAGTGGAGACCTGAGGTTTGACTGGGACACTTTTCACAGCATCACCACGACGAACAGGACTTCCACAGCCCACAGAACGGTAGCCCACGTCGTGGATCTCAGGTTTCAGGCGAAAGGGCCTCCTCTTCTTGAACGGGGCCGAGTTACGTGGAGGAGGTGCGGGGCGAGGAGGAGGAGGAGGAGGAGGAGGAGGGGAGCAGGAGCCCGCAGGAATCAGAGATCTTTCTTTTGTCCTCTTGTTCGGGACCCCGACACATGGGGTCAACGCCGGCTGGATGGGTTCACAGTGACGGGCTGCCTCGGACGCGGACGCACGCAGACGTCGATGAGAGCGCGCGCTAATTAGGAAAACCTGGTCGAGCAATTAAGCGCGAGGAGAGAAGACGCGCGGGTCGGAGCGCAGAAGGTGGGTGTTTGGCACCGACAAAGTCGGTTTAGACAGTTTCTTTCTACGACTTAATCAATCATCCGTGGAGGGTTTTTTTGGAGGGGGCATCCGGGAGCTGCGTTTTACGAGCGGGGTCGAGTCTGAATTTGCAAAGTTGGTTCCACGTCAGGAGTCTTGGATCTGCCGGAGAGCGGTGAGTCGCGGCGGAGTCCTGTTTTTGTCCGTTTAAAGTTTAAAGGAGGGCATGAAAGCCTGCAACACTTTGTCCAAACATCACCGCGATTTCCATTTAAAGTGTTAAAAGTTAATTCAGTTTGATAAACCTGACATAATAATAATAATCATAATAAAAAGACTGTTTTAAACGTATGCCACATTGGACTGGCAAATCCGCGCACACCGCAGACTGAAAGCATTACAGTGATTTTCCTTTGTTTTTTTAATGACTAATTCTCCTGCTAATCGTGGCTTTAACTTTCCTAACTCATCGTGCGTCTGGCTCTTTGAAATGATGGCTTCATCTTGTGATTCGCCGGATTTTTGTTTCCCCGCTGCAGTTTGGCAGCACTTTGTTTTCCTCCAGGAATGCCACAATTTCCAAAACAATTCGGTCTGACTCAGCAAAGCGTGTTCACGGCACTCAGCGGGTCTGCTGAGGCTCGTTCAAAACCTCCTCTCAACTTGCCTTTGCTGCGTGTTTGGAGCAGAAAAGGGAGAAACTCCTGTTGCCCTCTGCCCCCCCCCCCAGTGGCACCACACACAGGAGCAGTGATTGACATTTGGAGGTGCTGTGCTCCTGTCCTGTTGCTTCGACTGCATGGGGGATTGTTGTGCCCTCTGTCTGCTCCCTGAACCCTAAAATCCAGCATTCTGCTTTTGGTTAGGCAGGAATGTTAACTCGCCCTCGCTTTGTCCAGATCCTTTGCCCAAAAAATCTTCAACCCCCCTCCATCTCCTCCCGAGTGGCTCCTGAAGCAGAAAAGCCATTCAGTTGGTCGAGCTGGGTTTAGTCCACACGAGCAAATAAGCTACTGTTTCAAAGCTGGCATCGCAAAAATGTTTGCTCGAGTTGAATAGATGATTTGGTGTGAGCTGCTTTTTTTTGTGTTGACCGTTGTGTCTTTAGGTGGAGAGGAGGATCGCAGTGAGGGCATTTACAGTGTGTTAACAAGGGGTGCTGTAAAGAGCACATTTTGTCTCGCAGAAGAGAGGAGTGTTGAACCTTTCCCTTCAGCCCTGCACCTCTGGAAGCCTTTCATGGCTCCTCTTTGGAGCAGCAACACCTGCTGTGCAAAGTTTATATCTCAACCATCAACAGCGTAGAATCAGAACTCCTCTTTGACCCATTCACGCTTAAATCTGCAGCCTCTTTTCCTCTGCAAGCTCTCAGCAGACGGACGCTTTTAACCAAGAAACATCGACCCGGGCTGTGATGTTTCAGTGGCATTTCATGCAGAAGTTATCGTGCATTGAGAGAAACATGCAAATTAGCTTATCGTAGGAGATTAATTCAGTTCAGTGGAATTCGGACTGCGCAAAAACAGCTTGAAGAATTAAAAAAAGATGGAAAAATGGTAACAAATACATGGTAACAATTTGACTTATTTGGCACTTTGTGAATATCAGAAGTTTGACTGCAGTAACTGAACCAGTCAGTGCAGGCAAGGTCAAATAAGATCCAGTCAGCGTAAAGATTGCAAGTGACTGAAGTGTTGTGATAAGTTTGTTGAAAGGTTGATAAAATGGCACAAACAGGTAGAACGCCGTGGAGGTCAAATTCAAATGACTTGTTCTGGCAGCTCAGCTTGTTTTTGAGGTGTTCTCTGATTGTACGAATATTAGACGTCCATTGAGTGAGCCTGCTGTGGATTCATGACGGTAATGCTTTTTCATTTCTTGAAAGATGGTCTGGGCAGTATTTTGCGTAACGGGTCGTGTCCTCAATGCGCAGTCTGAACCCGGAGGTGGCTGAATATCAGATCACAGAGAGTTTCGGTGGAGGAAACCGAACCCGCTGGAAACTGGGACAGATGATGTTTAAAGGGACAGTCTGCCTTATTGGAACAACTTTGCACTGATTTACTTTTTTTAGTTGCGCAGTATAAACCTCATTGTTGGATTTTTTTTTGTGTTTCTTGCAGTGCTTCTTCCATGTAATGTGTTGCACACCTCTGCTCTTAAGGTGGAGTTTGTAATTGTATGTTGGGGTAAAACAGATGTCACCTCACAGCTGGACTTGTTCCTGTCTCAGACTGTCTCACACTTTCTTTCAGGCTCACAAGTTGTCTGCCTTTTCCCACCACCAACAATCAACATGGGTTTTGGAGATACTGGTGTGATGTCCTTGTAGTGGGCGAATCTCTCCTTTTTTAAAACTTTCTGGTTGTGGCTTAGTTCGAGACTTTATGAAGGAAACTTTTCTGACTTTTCCCCGACATGGTTTCATAGCGTTGGTGCAGCTGATGAGTCCCTGAACTTTAACATGAAGGTTGAGGATTTGGTGTAATATTTTGTAGTCATGCTCAGGCAAGTCGTCGCCATTTCTCAGCATCTGAAGGTGCCAGTTTGGGAAAGGATTTCGCAAAGGAATGGATGAGTAACCTGGCAAGGGAGGGCCTTAGTATAATACACTAATCTGAGGAGACATGCCTACAGATGCTCGTAATGGCGAAAGCCTTGTCCTGTTGCAATGAGTCATGAAATGCTGGTTATTTTCTTTGCTACACCCTGTTTTTTGAAAGTATACATGCAGGAAAAGGTGGGTTCAAAGAGTCCTCAAGGCTCTCTAGGCGTTAAGGTCTTTAGTTTGTTGAACCCTGTTTGTGTTGGTGTTATTCAGATTGGTGCCTTTTAAAAAATTGTGCTGCATTTCATGTTTAACAATCAATTTCAGAGCTCAGATCGGCTTTTAGGCAAACTCTTCAGCTCGTTTTGGAGAGAGAAACCTAATCTGAGAAGTTAAACGACCAGACAAAGTCTGAAGATGCTCAGTGATCCATGTGAGCAATCTCTTGCAATGGTTACTCAAGTGAAAAAGGACCAGCTCTGTTCTTTCACATCTTGGCCATTTTAAGATATCAAATTGTGGTTTTAAAGAATTTAAAGGGATCATTTCTGGCAACTTTGAGCACAAAATAAATTCCTTACCCCAGTCTCTGCTTTTCGTGCACAGCAGGCCTCCTCACAGCTAGCTGCAACTTGCCAGTCGGCACTTTGATGTTTGATTAAGCAGCTTAAGCTCGGAATGGCAGGGAGCTGCAAGAATGCAGGTTTACCGAACTGCTACCAAGACGAGTGCGCCCTGACCAACAGGGCTGATTCACAGTGTGTTGCAAAGTTCACGCATGGATACCTGCATGTCTGAGAGATCTGTGTCCGATTACAGCAGAACATGTGGCTGTGTTTATGCCCCAGCCCTGCAGTTGAGGGTTACATACTACTTGGATGCAGTATTTACTCTTGCATTCTTGAATCATTGTGTGGATGTGTCTGTTGTTCATGTACCCTTTGTATTAATCCAGTGAGGAATGCTTTAAAGGTTGTTTCGTTTTTATTACGGAATAATCTGCCAATTATTTTCTCAATCATTTGTTCTGTAAGATGTCCATAGTTCAAGGTGATGTCTTCAGATGTCTTGTTTTGTCCAGCGAATATGCCAAAAGCCAATATCAGTTTAATATAAAAGAAAACCAGCAAATAGTCACATGTGAGAGGCTGGAAATGGTCAGTTTTGGGAGGGGTTTTCTTTGCTTTAAAAGATTACTGAAATGTTCGGTTGTGACTTTATCAAAATAGTTGCCAATAATTTTCTGAATGACGACTTGATGAATCAGCTAATTGCCCCAGCTTTAATATCAAACTTTGGGCGTGTGAATGGACACAGTGGAAGTAAAAAAAGCATTTTTTTCTTATGTGTAGAGCTGCAGCTTCAAGAAAAAACATTGTAAAACAGTGCAATAGACCACATGTTTGTTATGCCACGGTGCGTCCCTGAATTAGAAAGGAAAGCCAAGACACACAGAGCATAAAATAATTGAAGTCAGTCCATTTTCTTTTTCCATCCAAAGCTCATTTAGCTCCCCGGTCACTTTGGCACCATGAGTTGGAGCTTCCTAACTCGTCTGCTGGATGAGATCTCCAACCACTCCACCTTCGTGGGGAAGATCTGGCTGACAGTGCTCATAATCTTCCGCATCGTGCTGACAGCCGTCGGCGGTGAAACCATCTACTACGATGAACAGAGTAAATTTGTCTGCAACACGCAACAGCCTGGGTGCGAGAACGTGTGCTACGATGCGTTTGCGCCGCTCTCACATGTCCGATTCTGGATCTTTCAGGTGAGCTATGTTTCAGTGATCATTGCAACAATATTATGTCTCTGTGCCCAACATGACCATGTTTTGCTTTTTTGTCCAGGTGATCCTGATTACCACCCCCACCATTATGTACCTGGGCTTCGCCATGCACAAGATAGCCCGCATGGAAGACACCGAGTACCGGCCAGTCCGGAACCAGAAGAAGAGGATGCCCATCGTCAGCCGCGGGGCAGTTCGAGACTACGAGGAGGCAGAGGACAATGGAGAGGAAGACCCCATGATCGCTGAAGAGATTGAGCAAGACAAGACGGACAAAGCAGAAAAAAGTGAGATGGAGATTTGAGCAGCATTGCGTCAGTCACAAAGCAGTTTCGGTAGTTTTTCATACCTTTTACCCCCTTTTGATGCTCACTAAATCAGATTTCTAACCCATGTCTCTGTGTTCAAGGCTCAGAGAAAAAGCATGACGGCCGCCGGCGGATCCTGCGTGATGGCCTGATGAAAGTCTACGTTTGCCAGCTGCTGTGGCGCTCTGCCTTCGAGATCGCCTTCCTCTTCGGCCAGTACGTGCTCTATGGCTTCGAGGTGATACCGTCCTATATCTGCACTCGCTCGCCATGCCCGCACACCGTGGACTGCTTTGTGTCCCGCCCCACGGAGAAGACCATCTTCCTGCTGGTGATGTACGTTGTGTCTTTCCTCTGCCTGCTCCTCACCATCTTTGAAATCGTCCATTTGGGGGTCGGTGGCATCCGCGACACATTCCGCAGGCGGGCCACCCTCACCTCGCGTGCACCACGTCCATCTTCCTCGCGTTCCATGCCGACGGCTCCGCCGGGATACCACGCCACCATGAAGAAGGAGAAACTGAAAGGAGAGCTGAGGGACTCGCCAATGGGAGACTCCGGGCGGGAGAGCTTTGGGGACGAGGGGCCGTCGTCCAGGGAGCTGGAGCGGTTGAGGAGGCACCTGAAGCTGGCCCAGCAGCACCTGGACCTGGCCTACCAGGCAGATGAAGGAAGCCCTTCAAGAAGCAGCAGCCCCGAGGTCAACACGGCAGCACAGACGGCTGCCGAGCAGAACCGGCTTAACTTTGCCCAGGAAAAGCAGGGAGAGGCGAGCGAGAAAGGTAATGAAGAGGCTGCCAGAATACGCCCTGAACTGGTTCAAATTTTAGTTATTTCTAATAATGCTGTTTTATATCATGTCATCTCCATTTAACACATGGCAACAGGACTTTGTCTTGATAGATTTCAATTCTGGCAAAGGTTTGAGACAATGTATCTAAAAAGTAAGGATTTACTGCTTTTCTAAGTTTTATACAACTGGAAATGAAAAATAATCATTTTGGTTTTTGACTTCAGAGTGAGGGGAAAAAAAGAAATAACAGTTAATGACAGCTCTCAATCTTGTGCTAGATTTGTTGGCAAAACATGTGAAAGCATAGTATAAGCAACCTATAAAAATCCTTTTTTTGTAAGTATATTTCTGTAACTTCTGTAACTTAACCAACGAACAGTCGAAAATCCAGAGATTTTCAAGCAGCAAATCTTCAAATTTGAGAAGATGGAAATGAGGATTCCAAATAGAGACCTCAGATTTATTTCTGTCTCATTAGGCCTGACCAGAAGCCACCAAAACATCATGTTACCCAGGGAAGAACCTTCTTAAAAGTCCAGGTGTTAAGTGAACATGCGTGCTGAATATGCCTCTGTTTTGCCTCTTCCTCCCCTAGGAATACATGCCTGAGCGTGCTTCCTGCCTCAAACGTCTGCCCTTCCATTCCTACTGGCCTTAAACACATGGGGGAAGCACATATGGGAGTGCAGTCAGACCACTGAGGGAGACCAGAGCGTGTTTGTGTGTGTGTGTGTGTGTGTGGATGGACGAGAGAATTATGCCTTTCAGTATTAGGGGTCAGTCAGAAATAAAGAAAAATGCTGACCAAGCTGTGTTGTGACAAATGGTTCATCTCCACCACTCTAAACTTGAAAGCCCGCTACATCTCAAGTTTCTACTTGCCGAACTACGTCCAAACCCTGACTGTGCCTTTCGGCTAAAACCAAGTCTACACCCTGTTCTTTCGCCCACTCTGTGTTTTTGTGGCTCGTCCATTTCAGACCTTGTAAGGATTATCCAAAGCTTTCAACTCCTCTGGCCAAGTGTACTTCTGTTGTCTTCCTCACAAAAGGGGAAAAAGGCTCTTTGTTTATACGATGTTGCTGGATGTTAATGTCTTATTTTGTTTGCCTCAGAGAGAATCTCAAACAACACAGCCGTGGGTTATGTCATTTCTGGAGCATGTGCAACAGCTTTTTTTTTTTTTTTTTTTTTGATATGAGGGCGGCTTAACCTGTGCTAGATGAGTCATGTTTCATGTTTAATTTAAACAGATTTAATGTTGGGGATTATTTGGTGTTTATTAGCCAGAAGCCACATCATAACTAAAATATTTGACAGATTTTGAAGCCTGTATATTTACTCCAATCGGCCAAAAATGTTTACCTGGGAAATGCTTGAATTCTTCATTGACAGGAAATGTTCCAAGGAATTTCCAAGTATAATTTTTTTTTTTGTACAATAAATTCATTTAAAATACTCCATTTATATTACCTGTACCTTTTCGCAATGATTCACAAAGTATACCTTTGTCCAGAAGGAAGTGTTTGCATCATGAAGGCCACTTATTTCACATGACTGCTGAAAAGCAGGCTCTTGGTTGTTGGTCAATCCCTTTCTTCCCTAAATTACTTTAGCATGCAAAAGTCAAAATTTTTGTCACTGCATAGTTAAGTGAGTAGAAGATGAACTAACCAAAACTGGCTCAACAGACATTGCTATTTTTGTTTTGTACATTTTTTTAAGAGGGGAATGAGAGTCATAGAAAATAGATTTGAGTTCTTGTGACTTGTACCAAGGTCTCAGTTATCTTAACTATATTGTTACGGCTATGGCCTGAGCACAATAATTGTTAGAAAAGGCAAATTGATGCAAATATTTGAAAAACTCTCCAAACCTTGTCCCAACAATGAGTAGCCAGGGGCTCCTCTAAGCAGCTGCCTGCACTCTGGAATTTAAATAATTGATGCCCGCAAAGCAGAAAAAGGCCATAGGAAGACAGCAAAGCCTTTGCAGGTAGTTTCTTCAGTTCATCTTGTCAGTTAACATCAACAGTGGAGGTCAAGTTGTGGTCTGGAAGACCAAGAACATTTTTATAGAAAACTGCATGTAGAAATGTTAAAAAGACAAATGAAGTCCCCTATTTGACTGCAAAACCTTAAGGAAGATTTTGCAGATACTGAAGTGGTGGTGCTCCGTTGTCCTGTTCAGCTACACCTGTACAAATAGGACCTTCATGGAGGAGTCCTCAGAGTCACCGCAAAATTCAGCGTCAGACGTTTACAAAGGAACATCCAAACAAGCCTGATGCTTTTTCGATGCAGTTTTAATAGAACATTTTGGCTGCAATGAGCAAAATTATGTTTGGAGAAAAAAGGGTGCAGCATTTCATGAAAAGAACACGTCTCCAACTGTCAAGCATGAGGGTGGATCGATCATGTTTTGGGCTTGTGTTGCAGCCAGTGGCACATGTAACATTTCACTGGCAAAGAGAACAAATGCCTTCAGTTAAGTACCAGCCAATTCTACAATCAAGCATCACATCGTACGTAAAAAAGCTGAGGACGAAAAGAGGATGGCTTCAAGAACGGTATAATGATCTGAAACACACCCCATAGTCCACAATGGACTACCTCAAGAGGACCAAGCTGAAGGTTTTGCCATGGCCCTAACAGTCCCCAGCCAAAGCGTCATTGACAATCTGGATGAGCAGTGCGCGCAAGACGGGCAAAGAATCTCACAGAGCTAGAAGCCTTTTGAAAAAAAATGGGCAAATATCCTGCAAAGCTGGCTACAAAAAGCGTTTTTTAAAGTAATCAGTGGAATAAATGCAAAAGAAATGTGTCACCTTAAACGTTATGCCTTTTGGAAATCAGGTCATCTTTCACTTGCTTAGCTACTCACAGTAACAGAAATTTTGACCAGGGCTTGCTGGCCAAACATTTTCATGCCGCTGCATGTACGATAAAATGATTCTTAATGTTTGTGCAGAAGTTATAAACTAGAATTTTTTGTGGGTTTTATTTTTGCTTAACAGCTGAAAACATCTGTCTTCTGCTACTGTCAACGGTGAAACTCTATCCTTGTCTTTTGAAATTTACATTCTTCTTTAGTGAGACATTTTTTTCCACCCATGACATGCACCACTACCCCTCCATTGTGCTGAAACATGGATGCTTTCATGCATCCCAGAAAAACACATCCCAGCTGAGGAAAGGATGACAGTTGGCTGCTGACGCACAGCCTGGTGCCATGTAAACACATAATCTTCACTTCATCATGAAACTTTTGATCAATAGCTTTCTGTGTTCATACTTCTTCATAGCCTGTCAGTTGGTTTTACGATCTTTGGCTGAAACAATGAAACTACAGATTGCCAAAGAGCTGTTAGATTGCTGTACTTTTTGTAATCATCTCACTCTCAATTTTGCTACTTAATGCAAGGTACGACATTCCATTTTGAATATGGTACTTCTTCAGTGGTTTATACTTTTTGTTTCTATTGCAAGTTTTGTAGTTTTTGTAACTGTAGAGATTATTTTGTCTTCAGAGTAAATAAATATATTTGAACTGTATGTTTTGGGCTTTGGACTCGACTCGACTTTTTTGTTCGTCAAAGCCTGTTTATGTGAATGCACTGACAATTCAGTCAATTAAAAAAGATATGAACCAGGAACTTTAAAAGTTTCGGATTAATTAAGTCCAAAAACTGACATGTGGAGTAATAGAAAATGAGGGCACACTGTTCTACGTTTAAATCAACAATTTAATATACATTGCTGATCAGTGAACAACAGAAGTCAGACTTTATGTGAAGGTATCGATGGGAAATGATCGAGTGTAAAAGTAGGCCTACACTGCCCTCTATAGGTGAGAATCACAACACCAAGGAAAAGCAGAGCAATGCAGGTCTGAGCGTATCTTACTGAGACATTGTAAATTAAAAGAAATGACAAAAAACTTGGATGAGTCTGTGATTAGTCAAATTGTATTCATTAAATTACAACATATTTTCTACCTTTAACCCCAGTGGTATCAGACCATGTGAAGTTTTGGCTTTGTTTGTTCAGAGTTTAACAAATCCAGGTCTAAATCTTGTGCCACCATTTAAACAAAACAGGTGAAATGAATGTGTCGTTTCTGCACATTTAGCATTTAAACATTACATTTGACAAACATGTCAGGATTTTGGTCGGGCCTTCCTGCGGAAAGTTTACACCATAACTAGCTCTTTGGAAGAAAGTATTTCAAATCAAGGAGGCACACCAAACCAAGAATGCGTATATGGAGTGAAACGGAAATATTGTAATTTGAGTGAACACGCCCTTTAAGAATTAATACTCAGATACAGGTACACTCTTCAGGGATAATGTTGGGCAAGGTCTCATACTTGAACGAGTACCCGCCATCAGATGTCGTGGTGATCCTCAGGGACTTCATGGTCCCTGGGACCGGAGCGCAGCACTGTGTGATCCCCAGCATGGCAGTGGTTTGATCCCAGGCTGAGCAGTTCCCATGGCAGTAGTAGAAAGTCAGCACCTTTGGATGGACGATCCAGTTGTCCCAGCCCAGCTCCTCGAAGCTGATTTCGATCTCTGCTCGGTGGCAGTCGCTGTGCTGAGGTCTCTCCACAGAAGGTCTCTGGAGCAGGTTGATTGCAGAAGGAGACCAGGGAATAGTTACTGGTGCTTGGCGAGGTGAACGCACAGGACCGCGAGGTTGAGCATGGAGGTGTAGAAAAGGTGTCTTGTCTGGTTCGCTTGCGTGGCACTGACAGTCTGGACAACGCACCTGGAGCAAAAAAGGGCCCTGAGCCACAGAGGCCAGCAGATTTTGATCCAGCTGGTAGGTAGTCCATCCATCTGAGCTCATCATCGATGGAGCCTCTGCCACCTGAAGAAGCTGCACTGAAGTGACAAGAAACAGTTGGGCAGAGGAGTTGGCTGTGGCTGCTTCCCCTGCGTAGAACCAGAAGTGGGCAGATGCGACCAGGGTCTTGTGGTTGCTCATGGAGGGCTGGAAGTAATATGTGAAGTGGCTGTCAGTGGTTTCTTCCAGGGCTGAGTCAGATCTGGCACAGGCTGAGTCTGCCAAGGTGAGATTAGAGAGCAGTTTATTGGGTTTTTTATACATTTTATAGGACCATTTGGTGCTTGTCTGGAGTCCTGCTGTTATTTAGAGGAGGCTTCAGTGTGTATGAACTCTTTCAGATCAACATGTAGATCACACTACTTTTCACTGAGAAGTCATCTGATTAATTCAACTAACCATCCTGATAAAATCATCTTCTTGCAGTCCTCCAGTGGTTTAACTTCTCACCCTGCTGCAGTGATGGACTCCAGGACACCACATCACTGTAGGGCAGGCATGTCCAAACCGATTCCATAAAGGGCCGTGTGGCTGCAGGTTTTCATTCCAACCAAGGAGGAGCACACCAGGCCAACCAATCAACATCAAGGGATCACTTAGTTATCAGCTGAAGACTAAGATCAGCTGATTAAATGAGTCCAGCCTGCTGTGCTCCTCCTTGGTTGGAACGAAAAACCTGGAGCCACATGGACCTTTATAGAATAGTTTGGACATGCCTGCTGTAGGGGGTGGTTACAGGCACAGCAAAGCACACGTCTAACCACACCCAACCAGAGGTGAAACAGACTAAGACCTTTTAACTTGGGCAATGAAGCTTTGCCTTCTAAGCTGGTGTTACCCTTCAGACAGTCTACATCTCTGGTGTTTAAAAGGCCTCTAAAATAAACACTTATAAAGTTCTGCTATTTGGCTTTATTTGTTTCACATCTGCAGCATGCACACAGTGAGTTTACTGCAATATAACTGCAATTTAATTTATCATGTGATTTCAACAGATGAGTGTCTAATACACACATGCAGTTTCAAAGAATGAACACAGATATTATGACAAAATCTTTGCTGCACTGTGTAGCCTCATGCTCAAGCTTCTTATGTGGAAAACATAAACACACTTTCCAAACATTTGTAATTTAGATTCTTCCGTGCACCTTACCTGCATGAGGTCAGGAAATAAGCAAATGCACACGCTGACATGTTTGGATAAAGTTTGTGGTCCATTTTCACATGATCAGGTCACTATTGTCATGCAGCTACAGCAACAATATGATAAAATTGTGCAACATTGGAATAGAATTGGACAGAATTTTCTTCTGCTAGTTCAAAAACAGGTATAATTTTCAGTGAATGACTGGGTTGATGGCTCTCCTCAGAAAATTAGATAAATCCTGTTATAAAATAGAAACACTTTGCCTTTAGAATTTAGAATCCCAAATGTAGGAACAAAACAAAAACAAACAAAAAAGCCTCTCACCAGAACTGGGGAAGAGAATAATTTGAGACTTTTCCTGCTTCAGACTAGTTTGATGGTTGACCCGCGCTGTCCTGCTTGTCCTGGGGGCCCTCCGCGGTGTGTACCGTGTTTCTGACTGCCCCAGAGGACCCTGCATTGTGGTTGGAGGAGGCCCATCCAGCCCGAGGCCCTCCAGAACCCGTTCGCTGAACCAGGACAACAGGGATGCCCGGGACAGCTCCTCTCCCCTGCAGACTTGTGGCAAAATGTAAATCCACAAAGGGCCCAGGATGAAGAGAGCACAGGACACCATGACTGTACTGTATAATGACTATGAGACACTGCTGGCCACAAAATACCTTCCAGGTGGAAGAACAAAAATGTCCAAAACAGCAGTGTGACTATTTGTGCTGATCCAGGGAAACACAGAGATTCAGCTCGCTCCAGAAAACAGATTCTCCTCTGTGACTCTCCTCATTCTCACACCTATTTGTTTGGCTCTGCAGCTATCTGAGTGAAGTCTGCGAGCAAAAGCATTTTGTTGACAACGCACAAATGGAAGATAGCAAAGAGTGGCCTTGACGGTTGGGATGTCGCATTTTGTGGTTCTGTAGCTGTTTCACACAGTATTGAGAGAATGCGTCTGCATTTCTTATTATTTTTTTCATTTTGAGTTGCTTTAAGTTGGCATAGTTCACTTATAGCTTGAATGAGAGTGAAGAAATCAGTCACTGGCTCATCGTGTACGTGTTCACCATTAATATAAAGCTCAGACAGATGGAAAAATTTAGTTTTGTCTTGGATTACATCAGAAAAGTTTTTCACACTCCACTGTTAATGTAAAGTCATACTCTCGTTTTACTTGTTTCTGTGCATAATCCTGATCAAATCAGTCCAATAACAAAACACAACTTCCAGTTTTATTAGAGCCTGTCCAAAACTCTCTTTATGGGGCCAACTCCAATATCCAGTATTAGGAGTAAAAAAAATCAGGTACGTACAGATATATTGGCCGATACACGTTTGTATATAATGTGGTTTTCAAAAACTTGTGAAAGAAAAGATGTATTGGAAGCGTTATTTTACACTCTAGCAATACAGTTTATTGTCTCAAGTTACATTAATGTGCTGAAACAGGAAACTTCACTGGGAATTTAATGATTATAAATTACTCCAGGCATCTTTTCCTGCGTAATGGTGAGTTTTTAAAAAAACTTTTAATGTTGTACTGGCTCTAATTTTTATTATTTCCTAAATATGTGGCCAGTAATTGCTTCCTGCAACTATACAAAAATGTTTCACATGAATAAAATTAAGGTCTCTTCGTGTTGGTCATAGCACCTGCTTTCCCACTAAATACAAAGCCTTTGTCTACTTAAAGGAAAACCTGCTTGTGCCTCTTTTATCTTACTGGCCTTGAATCCTTGAATGCGTCTCAGAGAAATATCTTTTCCATAATGTGTGTTTCTGTACAAGGACATGTTATCAGCTATTCAACAGGCCAGAGACCAGATGTTCACAGGAGCTATGTTTGGAGCCGATAAATAACCTTTAGTGTTTTAAATAAATGTTTCACTTTGACACGACAGTCTTAACGACATATAAAAACTGAGCCCCCTCTGATGCAATATTGCTTTTATGTCTTTCACCTGTTTGTTGTTCATTGTCATCAATTTGTTCCTGTGACCTATGTGTTTCATGCCTGCCAGCAAACCAATTTCAGTGTCACTATTCATAATAAACATTAAACAATGACAGAATACTGAGTAAAACTGCAATATATGAACAGTAAAAGTTTTTGTTTCCTTTTTTCGACTAAATTGTTGATGACATGTAGCGTGAGGCCATGTAACTTTTTCTACGTGGTAATGGTAATTACAGGTTGACGGCACATTAAATTTCTCTTCATGGCTCTTTGTCCATAGAAGATTCATAGTCATAGACTTTTCACTTGTCACAAGAGGAAACACACATAAAATCAATGATGGCTCAGTTCCAGTTAGCTGCTCTGGTTTCTGGGTTCTTGCTTGGGCATTCTGTCTTTCTGTGTCACTGAAATATAACAGCCATTAACATTATTAGCAACACCTGTGCTTACTCCAAAGGCGTCAACAACCATTGACGTTAGAGGATCTGCCTGAGAGAGAGTGAAATGGGAACAAAAGCAGGAAACAACAAATGTCTCCTGGTGAGGTCCATTTTCTTTACTTCTTGTTTTACTTTTGTGATAAAACCATTGAAATGTTCATTTGTGACATAGCATAGACAGAGCTTGAGTAACTGTAACTGCTGCCCCCACTATCTTGTATTTATGCTAACCTAAGCTAATTGTTTAATGGCTCTAGTACTATACATTTACATTTACACTGAGGTAAATGTGGCAATCAATTGTTATTGATTTCTACTTATTTTCCAGCCCAAACAATGCAGGTGATGAATCACTTGTGACTTGAGTCACTTCGTATGAAAATGTTGACCTCAGAAATATCAAATATTGATGCAGTGTACAAAAGGTGAATGTCAGTGTGTTTGAATGACACCTGTTTAATTCTGCAGCTATGCTGCTGATAGCTGTCATGTTAGAAGTGAATATGAAATTAGGTAAAATCCGGAAGTGCTCTATTCTGTAGTTACCACGAGATGGTGGTAAAATGCTACATCACCAGATGTGTTTAATGACAGTTGCATGTTTTTGACCAAAACAAAGTACAGATATAGGATATTTTGCATGTGTCAGCTGGCATTTGACAAAACAGGCATGTAACTTCTACTTGAACTCAACAATAATAATTCAGCCTGGTCCATTTAGCTCACTCATCTTTCAACTGTAACTTGATATTAACTTTTGTTGTCATGAAGCGAAACGTCTCCAAAGAAGTCAATAAATGAAAACGGCGTCAGTGTTACATATGTTGTTTGTCATTATGTCAACATTGAAATATTAATGGACCTTTTTGTTTTTCCAAATACTGGTTCATGTAAGAAATCAACAAAATCAAAACATCAAAAATGAGTGTAATTCTGTGATCGATCCTGATTGGTTGAGCACAGGCTAATTGCTGCAGTTTAATTGGTTAAAACATCAGGCCCCGAAACAACATTCATGACTTAGCAGATGTGGTTTTCTCAGAGAAAACAACAACACAGTGATTCGTTGCTCTCTTTTAATAATTCATTCAATCATTTTCTTGTTGATATGTGACCGCTGGAAAGGGCGTCACTGCTCCTCTCTGGGACGCTGATGTCAGAAGCAAATGACCTGAAGGTCACAAGAAAACATGCTCAGGCATCACATGACATGCTAAATGCTTTAGGTGTTGCAAAATATGCAGTTCATGCCTTTTATTTTACTTACCAATCACTTACAAACATAATCCACAATAAGGTACTTTGAAAGAAAGTCACAAGTAATAGGGAATCCCAGATTTTCAGTAGTCGCTCTGACTTCGCAGTCTCGTTGGTTATTACACCTGAAGATAAAACAAAAGAAAAACAATGTTTATGAATGGAAAAGCAAACCTAATGAAAATTAATTTCAGACCAAAACCAGTAATGGTCCCACATAGAGAAGCAGTAGTACTGCTTATTGTACTGCTTTTGTCTCCATTCAAAATGTTTGACATTTGGACCAATACACACCTTCGCTTTACTCGTCGATTAGCTCCTGGACTTACACAGTAGGTCTTATCCGAAGGAATGCTGGTGCAGGTCTTCTCGTCAAAACGTCCGAACTGGGCCGACAAAATGTCAATGACTCCTGTTTCTGAGGGTGGCACAGAGATGAAGAGAAAATGCATCACGAGAGTAGAAACAAAGCGTAATGTCCTTTATTAGATAACGTTTTCGTCAGTCTAGTCAGAGCCAATCACTTGTGTGTTAGATCCACACCCCAGTAACACCCTGGATGTCAGTCCCTCAAGCATCTGGTGTTACTTCAAGCCCTGTAACACTCTGAGGCAGAAGCTTGACCACCCCAGGACGACACAGTCAGGCAGAAGCAGAGCAATGTAGTGTAAGATGTCCAATGCAGCGAGGAATGCACAGACTTTTACACTGGGGAAACAACAGCTTCACAGGCACAGGGCACAACACAGGAGAGCCAACACGTGAGGTCAAAACTCAGCAGTCCACCTACATCTTTAGGACAGGGGCAACTTCATAGAGAGATGTGTCATCATTTTTCAAGATACATACACTTCTATGTGGACAGGATTGTCGATGCATTCTTACCACATGAAATCTCTGCTTCACCTCCTTCACATTTAACAACGGTCTGCACATCTGTCAAAACATCAGGAAATAAGGTGAGATCTTAGCTTGCCATCCTAAAATCATTCTGACATCTTCACCGATGTTACAGCAACGGACTGCTGCTGCTGCATCCACTGTGCAAGAAGGAACGCAACCACAGGTCCTTCATTCCAGTGGCTGCCAGACTATTTAAGTCCAGCATTAACATTTGACTGTCAACATCATTTAACACAGCACTGTGTTCATGTTGTTTCACATCACAACATCACAAACCCACTGTTTGCACAACTGTGTAGTTCATGTTTAACATTTGTTAATATACATTGTGTCTGTGCAAGTATCTTTTGCAATATAACATGTTTTTTTCTGTGCTTACATATTGTTTTTCTTCAGTGTTACATATTTTCTACAGTGGAATAGGAGACACTGTATTGTCCATATCCTACTATGTGCAATTCAACTATTCAAGGCAATGTTATTTTTTATGCTCTTTTTGAATAAAATGTACATATATAGTTCATTTTTATTTTGTATCTCCTTTTTATTCTGCCTATTTGCTGTCTGTAACACCAGCTCCAGCGTGCGATCAATAAAGTTGTATCTTGTCTTCACTGACAGCTGCAGAATCATGCTCAATACTCACCAGCACCTCTGTCAATACAGTAGTAGGTGATCTGAATGAATGTTGAATCTTCTGAGTAATCACAATGAAATAGCTCCTGATTGGGCTTGGACAGTCGGCAGTGTTCCCTATGGTTACAGCTAGAAAAAGGCAAGCGAGCAGCATTTTAGTGTTGTAGCAGCTCGTGGTGGAGCTAGTACTGTGAAACAACTTTGTTTTCATTATTTGGACTTTTTTTCAATATTTGCTTTTTTTAGGATGTATTAGACCAGGCATGTCAAACTCATTCCATAAAGGGCCGTGTGGCTGCAGGTTTTCGTTCCAACCAAGGAGGAGCACACCTGGCTGCAATCAATTAATCAGCTGATCTCAGTCTTCAGCTGATAACTAAGTAATCCCTTGATGTTGATTAGTTGGCCTGGTGTGCACCTCCTTGGATGGAACAAAAACCTGCAGCCACACGGCCCTTTATGGAATGAGTTTGACATGCCTGTATTAGACAGTTTGGCCTCTTTTTCTTTGGTGAAACTACTATCAACTCATAGACATCTGACACTGAACAAGGCTTTTATAAGACATCACAAGTCAAAAAAGTTTAGATCAACTCATTTAATTTTTAATCGTCTATTGTATTTTATCAGCGTATCATATTTTCCATGTGACAACTTCATCTGAAAAGTAGCTAGTAACTATAACAGTCAGAGGAATGTAGTAGTTAATTTGAAGTACAGTGCTTGATTAAATGTGGTTAAAGACTCTCCAAAACCTGAAATGAGCCAAAACACATTAAGGGGATTAAACGGAGGAGGAAGTGTCTCACTCGCTCGTTAAACCCCAAAACTGTAACTTTAAATGTCATTTTAAAAAAGTTTCAAACTCAAAGTAAACCTAGTTGACCTTTTCCGAATGTAAAATATGTTTAATTGTAGTTGTCAATCAACTTGTTTCCACACGTACAGTCCTGCTGGTATTCTTTATTTTTACTCAATCTACAAAATGAACAGCTATTATAAAGGAAAGAGAATAGAAAATCTCTCACATCATCTCCGCAAATGTTAACGCCTCCGCTCTCAAGCAGCTTCCTTTTGTGGTCGCAGCAGGCTCGCTTCTGGCAGCGCAGTCAACAGAGCTTTTGTCACCATACTCCATTGACTGCACTCGAATCACTTGTCCTTCAGCTGAACATAAACAAAATATGGATCATAGAGCAAAATAGTAGTACGAAGAGAAGGAAAACTCAGAGTAAGAAGACAGTGAGAGTAAGTACATTGTTTTATTCTGTTAAAATGTAAACGAATAACAGAATACATACAGCATTGCAGCTCGCTGTTTACACCAGGACATGCCACATCATAGAGTTGTCCCACTGGAAAGTACAGCATATGACATTGTGAAAATATATCAGTTGACAAAGATCAGCACTTCAGGCACACTTTTTTTTTATTTCTGCTGTTTATTTTTTTCAGATTTTCCTCTGATCTTTGCTGTTTTCTTATGAATTACTCGATAATTAAATTTCTGCAAGATTCTGAATTCTGAATGGTAATTTAGAGAAAAAAGGTTAAAAGAATAGAAGAGAAAAACACAATAAAACAAGAAACCTTTACTGAATACAGTGTACAACAGATAGCAATTAGAAATCACAACAGAAAAAGTCAAGTTGATCAGACAAAACATAAAATGAAGTAAAATAAAGTTTGAAAGGTACAAACAAAATTGAATAAAGGAAGGAAATCAGAAGCAAAGAAATCAGAGGATCACAGAAATTATAATCATTTACCAGCAGATGACCAACACCGAGCTGCAGCCAGGACTGAAAGACACAAAATGTTCAAAAAATATAATTGATCCCATAAAGGACATGGAACATAACTTTTTAAAGTTTAAAGACCATCAGAGATACAGAACAGGTCGTAAACTCACTGGTGATGAGTGTCAGTCTTGTGGAAAGCATCTTGTCAGCCGTGTAGCAAGTGATGATTGCCCAGCAGACAGCAGCTTTTTATACACTTTGTTCTTCACATGCACTCACACACACACCCTGAAATAATAGAGTGCTGAAATCCAACAGTCAACAGCCCTGGGGGGTATACAGTCACAGTGTCAACAGGACAGAATTAAAAAATGAGACCCTGAGGTATTGACATCAAATTGGATTGACTCACATTTTGATATATTTGATGTCCAAATATTGTTTGTTGCTTGAGGAGTTTTAGAGGATGAGCTGACAGGAGAAGAAAGTGAGTTTGAGTCTGCCTTACAGTGGTAGAAAAAAATAGAAAAAATAATTCTCATCAATCTACATTTTTCTATCTTAAAAATATAACAATGCCCCTGCCAGGACAACGGCTCGGATCGAGATGACCTTTGGCCTCCTGAAGGCACGCTTCCAATGTCTGCACCATCCTGAGGGTCGGTCTAGACAGAGCATGCGATATTACTGTGGCTTGTGCTGTCCTCCATAATGTGGCCTGCCTGAGGAAGGAGACGGCCCCCAGAGGGCCATCAGACGTGGACTGGGACAATCCAGCCATCTTCCCGGATGACGACAGTGGTCGGCTGATCAGAGACCAATATGTTTTCAATTATTTCAGTTAAAGTGCATTCTGTATATTTAAGTTGAATATGGCCTTCAATAGCAGAGGAATTTGTGTTATTTCCTATTCATTTGGCCTATTGTACTGTGTACTGTGTGTGTACAGGCCTGACAAGTATGGATTTGTCCTGCATTTATTCCAGTGTGCAGACTTGCAGGGTGTTTTATATACAGACCTTTGAGAATGTGTATTTATTCTTGTGACGAATAATATGCTTCTGTGCTTTCTATCTTGTAGACCACTGTGTGACTTCACTTTTGAAAGGAACTGATGGATTACTTGCTTTGATTTATCCTATTCAATAAAGGAATATCATGTCATCATGTTACTGTATGATGTGTATTTATGTATATATATATACAATATATGATTGCAATTAATGATCACAAATGTTAAAATAATGACAGTGGGTCTCGTTGAATGTGTAGTGGGAAGTGGAATAAATATTGGTTTCCATTTGTGGTAACTGCTGACTGAGATAAGGGATGAGATTAAATAGGTCCTGGAATTTAGCCTGGTCTGGAGCAGGCTAGCGCCACAGAATAAATCTCCATGGTAACTTATGTCAAAACATATCCCACTTCCCCCTGTCCTGCTTTTGTGCAACCAGATCAAGGATAAGTTGATCCAGGATAACCAACATATCCCGGCTTAATCCCTTATCCTGGGGTCTGTTTCACAAAGCAGGTTCAACAAACTCTGAGTGTAACCCTGAACTCTGAGTTGATCTACTCTGAGATAGGAAACTCTGAGTTTTCGATTCCACAACGGCAGATTTGAGTTAGTTTGATTAACTCAGAGTAGGTTCACCTCGAGTTAAGCGCGTGCACCGCAACTTTAAAAAGACAGCATCAATGGAACCCCGATTTGAGGAGTCACCATGGCAACGGGGAAGCAGAAGGCTGCCTACTTCACGCCACTGGAATTAGACATTTTAATGCGCTCATACTGCGAATATGAACACATTTTTAGACGGAAGTCCAACACCGCTGCAGCTGCGAAGGAGAGGGAGACGGCGTGGGAGAACATTGCTGCTCGGGTCAATGCGTGAGTATAAATGTAGTCCTTTGAAATCACAATAATATTACAGGGCAAAACTGCTTGAATGGTTGCCTATTAATTTATTTCATTTAGGTGCAATCCCGCGGGGGAGAAGCGCACTTGGCAGCAGCTTAAAATGAAATATAAAAACATGGTTGAAACAGGTAAGACCTCAGCATGATCTCATGGAGGTACCTCCCTCATTTTGATCATGTTTTACATTGCAAAGTAAATATTAAGTGGCTCCCTTTCATTGTAAAATTGGTTATATTGTGTTCATATAATCTTTTGATTTTTGTTAATGAATGAAATAAAATTTAAAAATGAAAAAAAATGTGTTCTCTCTATATCATGTTATGTTAAATAATTAAGCCTATATTTAAACTAACACAGACTTTTACTCAGCTAACAGAAAGAAGGCAGATGCACGAAGAACGGGTGGTGGCCCCATACCGATAACTGTCTGGAAAAGCAAGAACATCGTGGTCTGATAACTATCTCCCGACGAATATTTAATTCTCTGCGCAGAATCGCTGCATCTTCATCCACGGGATCATGATCAAAAGACGTTAACATGCCATGTTAACAAAAAAAGTCACCACCTACTGTGCCTAATGGACTTCCACTGACTGATATTTTTAATTATTTTTTTAATAACAGACGGCAGAACTATGCCAAAACTCGTCTGCCGACTGAATGAATGAATGAGGAAGTGAAATACGGTGTGTGGTTGAAAGAGGGCGGAGACACAGAGAAACTCGAGGTTCCTTGAGTAAAACCTGGTCCCGACCAGGTTAGGTTCATAGAGTCAGTTACTGCGGTAACTGACTCAGAGTTTAACTTACCCCTGTCTGTGAAACAGGCTGAGTTACCCCTCTTTCTCTGGTTGGACTTACCTTCCTATGTGAAACGGAAAACTCAGAGTTTCCCTCATTTCAGGGTTAACATACTCGGAGTTTTCAGTAAACCTGCTTTGTGAAACGGACCCCTGGTTTTGTGCAACAGGCCCCAGGACAGTACAGATATAGACTGAGGAGGCCTCCTCTGCACGTCAGGACTACTTTGAGCTTAGAGGCTTGACTGTGTTCAGAGAAGAGGCAGACCTAGAGGAATAGACATCATCTGTATTGTCCTATGTTCAGTTCTGCACTGATGCTGTCGTCCCTGTAAAGACCATCACAGTGTTTCCCAACCAGAAACCATGGCTGGACAGCACAGTGCAGTCCCTGTTGAAAGCCCAGGATACTGCCTACAGATCTGAAGACAGGCTGGCTTAAAGCAGGGCTCGAGCAGAGCTGAAGAAAGGAATTAAGCAGGCCAAGCTCCAGTACAAAAACAAATTTGATGATCACTTCAATAACAACATCCCACAGAACATGTGGAGAGGCATCAGAACCATGACGGACTACAAGCCTAACACTCAGGTCGCCAGCCATGACCCCACCCGCCCTGACACCTTAAACAGTTTCTTTGCCCGCTTCGACACATCAGGCAGCAGAGAAGTCACACACCTACCCCAGCTGGAGGAGCAGCACCAGCCCCTCGTCCTGCAGCAGCACCAGGTGACATCCACCCTGAGGAGGATCAACACCCGCAGAGCTACAGGACCGGGTAAGATGTCAGGCAGAGGGAATCGGTCCACAGAGGATGCTGTCTCCATCACCCTGCACACAGCCCTGACCCATCTGCAGCAGCCCAACACCTATGTCAGGATGCTATTTGTAGACTTTAGCTCAGCTTTCAACACCGTCATCCCAGACAAACTGGTGCTGAAGCTACATGCAGTGGGTCTGCCTGCGTCAATGTGCCACTGGATCAGAGACTTTCTCACCAACAGGCCTGAGGTGGTGAGAATAGGGAACACTACATCATCCCCTCTGGTCCTCAGCACGGGCACGCCACAGGGTTGTGTGCTCAGCCCAGCCCTCTTCACTCTGTTTACTCAGGACTATGCTGCCATCCACCCCACCAACACAGTCGAGAAGTAGTGGGTCTAATCTCAAATAACAACGAGACCCACTACAGAGAGGAGATACACCAGCTCACCCAGTGGTGTTCAGCCAACAACCTGGTGCTGAACACAGGGAAGACCAAGGAGGTCATTGTGGATTTCAGGAGGTCCAGAAAGACGGATCATGCCCCCCTCCTCGTAGACGGAGAAGTGGTGGAGCATGTGGACAACATCATGTTCCTGGGCCTCCACATCACATCTGATCTCTCCTCGTCCAAGGTCCACTTGCACATCTGAGACTGCAGCTTCCAGGAAGTAAGGACCCAGAAGACACTGCATTGTGGTTGGGCCGAGGCCCTGGTTCGATCCTAGGCAGAGCAGTTCCCATGGCAGAATAGAATGTCAACATGCCTCCCCTGCGTAGAACCAGAAGTGGGCAGATGCGACCAGGGCCTCGTGGTTGCTCATGGAGGGCTGGAAGTAATATGTGAAGTGGCTGTCAGTGGTTTCTTGCAGGGCTGAGTCACATCTGGCACAGGCTGAGTCTGCCAAGGTGAGTTTAGAGAGCACTTTATTGGGGTTTTTTTTTAATACATTTTATAGGACCATTTGGTGCTTGTTTAGAGTCCTGCTGTTGTTTAGAGGAGGCTTCAGTGTGTATGAACTCTCCTTCTCCTTTTGTGTTGTCATAGTCTGTTTTTGTAACGTCTGTTACTTCCTGTGTTTTCCCGCCCTTGTAATTGTCTGATTTGTTTCACCTGTGTGTCATTTGTTGTCCTTCCTTGTGTATTTAACCCTGTGTCTTCCCCTTAGGCTTTGTCAGGTCGTTGTCTGTGAATCCTTGCCATGCCCTATCCCTTGTGAGTGTTTTTCCTGGTCCTTGTTCTTGTCCACGTATGTGCTACCCAGTCTTGTCTTCATCTTCTTGTCATGCCACGAACCATGTTAGTGTTTGTCCAGCATCTTCCAGTGTTGTCGATGTTTGTTTGCCATGCCATGCCCCGTGTCCTTGTCTCCTTGCCATGCCACAAATCATGTGAGTGTTTCTTTAGTGTTGTCTAAGTCTCTAGCCAAGCCACGTTCCTTGTATGTGTTTTTCTAGTGTTGTCTTTGTCCATGAGGCCTGCCATGTTCTTTGTAAGTGTTTGTTCAGTGTTTCCCTGTGTTCCTCCTTCCCTGTGTTATGCCCTACTACCCATGCGTATTCCAGTAATTTTTGGTTTTGGTCTTGAACCTTTTGGGACTTTGGATTTTTGTTTGAACTATTACCTGCCTACCTGTGTTGACTATCACCTTAGTTAATAAACTCCTTTGAGTTGCTCCATCCCACCCTCGTGTCTGCATTTGGGTTCAATCTTTGTTCGCCTGAAACCCCACTTCTTGAGAGAAAGACCTGACCAACATGAACCCAGCAGACACGCCCCAGTGATCCCCATTCCGGGGAACTCGGCTGGCCATCAAGCCACCCTCCTACGGGAAGCGCCAGCCTCAAGCCAAGTATTCAGCAGACCATGATTTCGGCTCCGACTATGACAAGGTCCTGGATTCCCCATTCCGTGGAACAAGGTGGGCCACCAAGCCAGTCCCTGCAAGGATCCTCAGAGATTTGCTGACATGTCTTTTAGAAAAGATAAGGAAATAAAAACTTTGAAAGAAAAAGTCAGCAGAAACATGACTGCTGAGTGTAAAACAGTATCAATATAATAAATACTATAATACTACTAATATGTTTGCACACCTCAGGGTCCAACAGCTTGCTCCAGTTTGAACTCATGACAGTACCGGCAAAACCAAACACTGACAACATCCAACGTTTACCTCTTGAGTACAGAACTTTGGGTATGTGCCAATATTCTCACCTGATTTTTAATTTTATTTTATTCACTTTACTGATCCCAAACTGGGAAATTATTCTCTGCATTTCACCCATCACTGTAAACACACACATGCACATGCAACATGCAGTGAACACACAGGAGCAGTGGGCTGCCGCATCAGGCGCCTGGGGAGCATATGGGGGGTTAAGTGCCTTGCTCAAGGGCACATCAGCCGGCTAATGGAGGGGGGAGGAGATACTCCACCGCATCCAAGTTTCTCTGCCAGTCCTCAGATGTAACATGTATTTTCACAGCTGCAAGCAAGCCCTTTTTGACAAATAGCAGTTGGAAAATAAAATAGCAATAGAAATAGAGAAATACGAGATACTAAATAAAAGCGGACTCTATATATGTACAAATTATACAAAGGGCAAAAATACAAAAATATACGTACATAAACAATATATATTGCTGTAAAGAACTGTAAGAAAAATTGCCATAAAAATGTACTGCCAAGAATTATGCTGAATTTCACAGACTATATACAGATTGCACATGGAATGGATAAAGTGACTACAGCAGTAATGATATTGCACAAAAATAAATATGGATATGTCACAGTAGAATACAACTATGTATTGATATGTACAGTACTCAATGAGAGTGGAAAAGAGCAGTATTGCAAGGTACTATGTGTATGGTAAAGAAAACAGTCTGAGTATGGAAAACTGTGCTAAGTTAAGCTTTAGGGCATTCAATCGTTCGCAACTGGACCTCGTCAGTTTGTCTTAGAAGACGTTTCACCTCGCATCCGAGCAGGTTTCATCAGTTCGTACGCAACCAGACTAGATAGGACAGCTCTAGTCCAATGCAATGGTGTTAGGTTCAAGTATTTATCCCCTGAGTGAGGCCAACCCACAAAACCAAGAATGGTATCACTCTATTGTGAGGCAAACGATCCCCCCATTAAGGCGGGGTGGGGTGCAACCCTTGGATGTCAACGACAGTCGTTTGCCTCGTTAGTGTCCCATCGTTGTCATTGGGAGGCTCCTGGAGCCATGTGTGAATGGCTTTGTTGTTTATCCTCAGAGGCTAAATCTTTGAATCTTTTTGGGAGAGATGAAAGGACAGCATTGTATGTGGGAGATAGGTGGTGTCTCAGACCTCCCCCTCTGTTCAGAGATGGTTTTTCAACCTTTGACATAGATGGCTTCTCGTACTCCTCTTTCAAACCATCTGTCTTCTCTGTCCAGAATATGCACATTTTTATCCTCAAAGGAGTGTGCTTTCTCCTTGAGATGCAGGTAAACAGCTGAGTCCAGGCCTGAAGAGTTTGCCCTTCTGTGTTGTGCCATGCGTCTGCTCAGTGGCTGTTTGGTTTCCCCAATATACAAGTCTGCGCATTCCTCACTGCACTGGACTGCATACACCAGATTGTTCTTCTGAGTGTGAGGTGTCCGGTCTTTGGGGTGCA
Source organism: Chelmon rostratus (assembly GCF_017976325.1). NCBI lineage: Eukaryota > Metazoa > Chordata > Actinopteri > Chaetodontiformes > Chaetodontidae > Chelmon > Chelmon rostratus. The sequence continues at coordinate 5,750,549 of NC_055681.1, read as the reverse complement.
CCAGCCTTTGTCTGAGAGTGTTCCCAGGTTTGAAATGTACCGGGATGTTGTGTTTGTTGAAGATTCGCCTGAGTTTCTCCGATACACCAGACACATATGGAATGACGATGTTATGCCGTCTGTCCCTCTTTTCCTCCTCTGTCACCCTGTTCTTTCTGGAAGCAGCTGAACTTTTCACAAAGGACCAGCTATGGTAACCACAGGTTTTGAGGGCCCCCCTCAGGTGTTTGTGTTCCTTGTCTCTGGCCCGTTGGCTGGTTGGAACATTATCAGCTCTGTGTTGGAGAGTTCTGATAACACCTAGTTTGTGTTCAAGTGGGTGATGTGAGTCAAAAATAATGGGGGGATCGTTTGCCTCACAATAGAGTGATACCATTCTTTGTTTTGGGGGTTGGCCTCACTCAGGGGATAAATACTTGAACCTAACACCATTGCATTGGACTAGAGCTGTCCTATCTAGTCTGGTTGCGTACGAACTGATTAAGCCTGCTCGGATGAGAGGCGAAACGTCTTCTAAGACAAACTGATGAGGTCCAGTTGCGAACGATTGAATGCCCTAAAGCTTACAATGACCTGGATGAATGAGAATATTCACAGGCGTGTGCTAAGTTAAGCAACGCTGGAGCTGAACACTGAAAGCTGTTGGTATGAAGGACCTGCGGTCGCATTCCTTCTTACAGGGTGGATGCAGCAGTGTGTTACTGAAGAAGCTGCTGAGGCCTTCACTGTGTCATGCAGAGGCTGGGAGGGGTTGTCAATGATAGATGTCAGTTTGGCTAATATCCTCCTTTCACCTACAGCCTCAGTGGTGTCCAGAGGGCAGTCCAGGACACAGTCAGCTCTATTGTCCAGGTTGTTCAGTCTCTTTCTCTTTCTCCTACTCAGAACTTCCACAGCCCCAGCAGACCACTGCGTAAAAGATTGCAAATGCAACCACAGAGTCATAAAAAGTCTTCAGTAATATCCTGCATACTCCAAAGGCCCTCAGTCTTATTAGGAGATGGAGATGACTTTGGCCCTTTCTATACAGAGCATCAGTCCAGTCCAGTTTATTCTTTAGGTGTACACCCAGGTATTTGTACTCCTCCACGATCTCAATGTCCAAACCCTGAATACACAATGTTGTAGTCTGTGGTGCTTTCCTGCTGAAGTCAATCATCATCTCCTTCGTCTTGCTGGTGTTTATGTGCAGGTGGTTCAGTCCACACCAGTCGACAAAGTTTGCAAAAACTTCCCAGTATTCAGGGGCAGATCTAGAAAAATATTTATGGGGTGGCAAGAAGGGGGCAGGCATTTTTGAGGGGTGGGAACATATGACAGATGTACATATACTGAATTTAATAGTTTGATGAAATAGTACGTACACACTTGATACGGGCAAAGGCTGCCATTTACAAACTCATACAGACAATCTTAATCTCATTTGAAGTTTCATGTGAAACACTTCATACAGTACAGTACTTAGGAGATAGAAGTATGGTAACACTACTGCGGATGGGGCATTATCATGGGAAAGGCATTAAAGGAAGCAAACAGTTTTTGACTGTGTCAGAGTGGCAGCATTGCAGGCAGCATTTGTACAAGAAGAAATGATTCAGAGAAAAACTTACCCATGAGGATCTATGGACTGAGCTGTACTAAAGGTGAGTATGAATACACTGTGTGGAAATAAATAGGTCCCGGCACTCAAACAAGGTACTGGACATCACTTTTATTCTTTACTGAGAACACACATTCTCTCCATTTCTCCCTCTGTCGTTTGAACATTTTTTTGATAGATGAGGTGTTTACTGATTATTTTGATGTTGTATTTACTTCCATGACAACATTATTTTGTGAGTTGGTTCATACAGGGCCCTCAGACTGGACAGTTTTATAATGTATATACAAAAGAAGAGACATTAAAAAAACACAATAACAACACTGCTTCCTGCTCAGCATCATTTACACCATTTACACCAGTGTCAAATTTTTTTTCTCACACTAGGTTTTATTAAAGCTAATATCAGATTTTCTCAGTTGCCAAAACAAAGATATAAATACAGAAAAAAAGAAAAAAAAATACAGATTCTGTTGAGGTCATCATTTTAAGACCTTTGTAAAGCCTCACCAGTGAGCATAACATGAAGTTGGCATGTTTATAACAGCTGAATTTCCATGCTGCTCAGCACAATGCTTCACAAATTTATCTAGATCTAATCGATTGTGCATTTTGATTCAATGCTGAGTACCAAACTTGGTAGTCTTTTTTCTGTCTGGAAAAATGCCGACAGTAAGCTGCATCTTTTGATTGTGCTGGACAACGCACCTGGAGCAAAAAAAAAAAAAAGGCCCTGAGCCACAGAGGCCAGCAGGTTTTGATTCAGCTGGTGGGTGGTTCATCCATCTGAGCTCATCATTGATGGGCTGGCCATCAAGCCATCCCCGGGGAGGAAGCGCCAGCCTCAAGCCAAGTACTCAGCAGACCATGATCTCTGCCCCAACTGTGGCAAACCCCAGTGTTCCCTCTTCTGTGGAACCCTGCTGGCCATCAAGCCACCCTCTGCAGGGAGGAAGCCCCAGCCTCAAACCAAGTACCCAGAAGACACTATCTTCATCTCCGCCGTTGAAATGTCCCAGGGCTCCCAATTCTGGGGAACAAGGTGGGCTACCATGCCAGCCCCTGCAAGGATCCTCAGAGATTTGCTGACATCTCTTTTAGAAAAGATAAAGAAATTAAAACTTTGAAAGAAAAAGTCAGCAGAAACATGACTGCTGAGTGTAAAATAGTATCAATAAATACATCCAGAGTGATGCATCTAAAAAAATGTGCCTCAGGGTCAAACAGCTTGCTTCAGTTTGAACTCATGACAGTACAGGCAAAACCAAACACTGACAACATCCAACGTTTACCTCTTCTTCGTGAGTACAGAACTTTGGGTATGTGCCAATATTCTCACCTGATATGACTTGGAGCCCTTTTAAAACATGTATTTACACAGCTGCAAGCAAGCCCTTTTTGACAAATAGCAGTTGGAAAATAAAATGGCAAAAGAAATAGAGAAATACGAGATACAAAATAAAAGCGGACTATATGTACAAATTATACAAAGGGCTTATGTCAGACAAAACAAAAATACAAAAATATACGTACATAAACAATATATATTGCCATATAAATGTACTGCCAAGAATTATGTTGAATTTCACAGACTATATACAGATTGCACATGGAATGGATAAAGTGACTACAGCAGTAATGATATTGCACAGAAATAAATATGTATATGTCACAGTAGAATACAACTATGTATTGATATGTACAGTACTCAAAAAAAGAGAACAAGAAAACAGTCCGAGTATGGAAAACTGTGCTAAGTTAAGCAACGCTGGAGCTGAACACTGACAGCTGTTGGTATGAAGGACCTGTGGTCGCATTCCTTCTTACAGGGTGGATGCAGCAGTGTGTTACTGAAGAAGCTGCTGAGGCCTCCACTGTGTCATGCAGAGGCTGGGAGGGGTTGTCAATGATATATGTCAGTAAACTTCCCAGTATTCCAAATCATTCCCCTGCGAAACGCACCCAATGATGGCTATATCATTGGAGAACTTCTGTTTTCCACAGCGCTGGATCTCTCTCCAGACTGAGGCTCATATTGAAGATGTGCTGAACAACCCCACAGAACTGATCTGCACAGTCCCTGATCAGTCTGGAGCTGATGCCATCAGCACATCTGATCACTGTCAATGTCCTCCCCGTGAGGGCTGCACAACACTTCCCAGTCGGTGGTGTCAAAACAGGCCCTCAGTGCCACACTGGACTCATCTGACCATGTCTTCTCTGGCCGTTGTTTACTCACCAAAGGAATGTAAGTAGGTCGCAGATGAGCCAGGTTGTGATCAGATCTGCCCAGTGGGAGAGTGGGTGAAGAGCTGTAAGCATCCTTTGTGTTTGCATACAGTAAATCCAGTGTGTTTTTGTCTCTGGTGTGGCTTTTGACATACTGGTTGAAGGTGGGGAGAGTTGAACACAGGGAAGCGTGGTTGAAATCTCCAGAGATGAGGAGGAAGGCCCGGGGGTGCGATGTCTGCAGCTGTGAGGCCGAAGTGTGTAGGAGATTGCATGCTGCTGCCGCGTCGGCCGAGGGGGCGATGTCCGGGAACTTGGCCGACCAACTGGACCGTGATCTGGTGAGGTGCAGGTGGTTTAGCATCCAGTGTGACGAGTCAGAATTATTTAAAAATGTGAAAGTTGATTTTTGTATTTTACATGATTGATTATTCGTACAAACATGGTGCAAAATAATTCATGATTTGTTAGTGGCTAGTGAAATGGGACATTGAAATTTGAAAAAGTTCAATTTGAAAAACACTTGCACTTAAAGAAAATATAGAAATAAAGTGTTGCATATTGCTATTTACCTGTTTCCTAACTTGTTAAATTATTGTTGATATTTATTGTGAGAAATCATCAACATGATCAGTGTCTTCAAATAGATAAATATCGTTAATTATTAATAATAACATATAGTTAAAGGTAAATTGAGCAAGATGGTTATTTCAGAAGTGTGTATCAAACTGGTAGCCCTTCGCATTAATCAGTAGCCAGGAAGTAGCCCTCGGTTTCAAAAAGGTTGGTGACCCCTGGTTCACACCATCTTCTCTTGTCCCGTCACTTAGCTCCAACTTTGCATCCCCTTCTCCGTCTCCAGCTAACAGCTAGTCCCAAGTGTAAACAATGGAGCCGTGGCTCAGTGGATCTCCCGATGTTGTTTTTATTTCTTCCATACGTTTTGTTAGGCCCATGGCAACTGCAACATTGCGACTTAGGAGGTGACTATTTTGTGAGCCTTTAATCATGTTGACTTTGAACCTGAATCTTTTCCTTTACCTCACTGTGGTGGCTGTAAAGTAACCTACACAGTTCAGTTTACCTCCTGGGCTGTTTATCTTGTTTGCTGGTTTTCATAGCTTTGGCTTATAGGCAAGCTTATCAAATGTCTCTTCTCATAAAACACTTGTGTCAGCCCCTGAATCAATCTTGAATGTGATTTGTGTACATTGTATTGGTAGTTTTACAGTCCATGCCTTTGTTGAATCTTCCATGTCGCATTGCTTTCACTGTCTTGTTTGTCTTGTGCAACAACCTCCACCTCCCTGACCACACGGGGCCATTTTGCAGGAACGACCGCAAAATGGCCCAGCTTTTCTTTTCACTTTAGCTCCTGTATTTTGTGCTTTATTTGAGGTATATGATCAGATCAATCAAAAATCTGTCAGATTAAGCATGATCAGGGGTGAACTGATGTTTAAAGTGTTTGAACCAGAGGTGGTAAAGTTTATTGTGGGGCTCTTAAGACTACATTTTTTATAGATGTAGACATTGATTGTCACAAACTAAAACATTCCTCAGTGGGACAAATGCCCAGAGCACAATCTGGTTTTTGAGTTAGGAAAGGTATGGGTGGAGTTAGACAAAACGCCATGCCATATATTGTGTTGTCTGTATGTTAAGGGCGGAGTCTTCTGATCTGACCCTGAAGCTCTCTCGGATGGCTGGCAGCTGATCTGATACTGCTTGTTAATAAAAGTCTCTTCAACTCGAGCTTGTATCAGCGGAGTTTTTCCTACATCATCATCATACCACTGCTTGGCAGGACCTTGCTGATAAACATCATATTCACACAGCTTTCGCTGCATCTCTGTCTCTGTGTGGCTGGACTTTGTAAGCCACCTCACTTAGATTTGCACAAGCACTGGCCCCTTGCTTGCTAACGTGCTGTTTCACTTCCTCACGAGCTCCACTGCTTTAGCGAGGGTTAAGTCAGGCTTCATTTGTAACTTCTCTGACAGTTCTTTGTCAAGTATTCCTATGCCCAACCTGTCACAAATAATTTCTTCTTTGACACAGCCAAAATCAAAGGTGTCTGCCAACTCGTGTAGCATTGTGATGTATTCCTTTGCATTTTCTCCCGGTCTTTGAGTACACTGATGAAAACCAGCTCTTTCATGTATTGTGCTCACTTTAGGCACAAAATAGTTTTCCAGTTTGTCCAAGACTGTCTTGTAATCATCTTCTTCTTTCCCCTCTTCAAATGTGAAAGTCTTATAGACTTGTTCAGCTTTTTTCCCAAGCCAATATAGCAATGTACAGACCTGGACCTCTCCGTCCTCCAAGCTGAGCTTCATGGCAACACGGTAGCGCTGAAATCGCTGCCGCCAGTCTCGCCAATGCTCCGGCTGTGAAAAATCAAAAGCTTCTGGAGGTGGGAATTTCACCATTTTCAGACGTCTTCTGACAACATGTAGTGTTATGCAACTCAGGAATCCTGCCGGGTCATGTTTAACTTTGCTCTAATGTGTAGCATAACACCAAGTAACTTTACAGCGCAGTAATCCAAGAGTGAACTGCTTGACTTTAGATGTAAATTTTCATAATAAAATAGTGCTATTACACGACAAGCACTGGCTGTAATTTCACACTATGGTTTGTTATTACATCTGTGGAAAAACGCAAAAGACAAACAAGGAAACCTGCTTCTGCCTCCTTTATCTCACTGGCCTTGAATCCTTTCATGAGAGACTTTATCAGCTTGAACAGGCCAAAGACCAGATGCCTTTGCCCCCGAGGCCCGGACAGGCACAGCCTGAAGAGCTAGAGATAGTCGGGCTCACCACCACGCACAGTCTGGGTTCTGAACCCAACTCCTTGAGAGAGGCTGGACTCTCTTCTACTCTGGAGTTGCCCGTGGTGAGAAAACTTCCTACCCGAGTTTTGCTTCTACAACCACCCCGGCCGCAGCACACTTGGCCTGCCAGTACCCGTGGATGGATGGATGGATGGATGGATGATGTAGTGTACAAAACGTGAATGTCAGTGTGTTTGAATGATGCCTTTTTAATTCTGCAACAATGCTGCTGATAGCTGTAATGTTAGAGTATGAAATTAGGTGAAATCTGAAAGTGCTCTATACTGTAGTTACCACAAGATGGTGGTAAAATACTACACCACCAGATGTGTGTTTGATGACAGTTGCACATTTTTGACCAAAACACAGCACATATATAAGATATTTTACATGTGTCAGCTGGCATTTGACTTAACAGTTATGCAACTTCTTCTACTCTATAATAATAATTCAGCCTGGTCCATTTAGTTCACTCAGATTTCAACTGTAACTATAACAAGCCATTAACCTTTGTCCTGTCATGCTATTGATAGGAAAAGCCTCAAAAGGATTCAGTGAATGGAAACTGCATCAGCATTACATTTGTTTTTTCTAATTCTGTCAACGGCTAAACATTTAACGCTGCTTAAATTTTCTTGAAATGCTCATTGATGTAAAAAAAAAGTAACATTAATAAGATGTCAAAGGAATGATGGGAGTTATTCTGTGGTCTTGGGCATATCCTGATTGGTTGAGTACAGGCTAGTTCCTGCAGTTTGACTGCATGGTAATCAACATTAATAAGTGAATTGGTTGTAAACCTTTGTATTTACATCCAACCGTTGAAGACATATTTTTTAAAAAACACCTGAACTGACTTTGACACATACATAAAATATATTGTACTGGTGCAGATGTGGATTTCTCAAAAAAAAAAAAAAAAAAAAAAAAAAAACCACACACACAGTGATTAGTTGCTCTCTTTTAATAATTCATCCAATCATGTTCCTGCTGATATATGACTGCTGGAAAGGGCGTCACTGCTCCTCTCTGGGACGCTGATGTCAGAAGCAAATGACCTGAAGGTCACAAGAAAACATGCTCAGGCATCACATGACATGTCAAATGCTTTAACTGTTTGTAAAACTTTGCACAGTTCATGCCTTTTTTTTTTTTTTGTACTTACCAATCACTGGCAAACATAATCCACGACAAGGTACTTGGGAAGTTCGTCGCAAAAAACAGGCTCTCCTACATGTTCAGCATTGGCTGTTATTTTACACTCTGGTTTGTTATTACATCTGAGGATCAATGCAAAAGTCAGACAATGTTTATTAATGTGAAAACAAACCAGATGAAACTGAATTCTGCACTGATAAAACAAACTAGCCATTCTGCTACACTCCCAGTGACAATATTACACAAGGAAGAAGCAGTACTGCTGCTGCTACTGATCATAATCCCTTTGCTTCCATTCAAAATCTTTTGACTTTGGAACCAACACACACAGGTTTTTCACTCATTGTCCAGCTTGTAAACTGTCATGATCCGTGCTTGCCACGTCTGATTTATGTTTAAGGTTTTCTTTTGTTCTACCATGATCCGTGTTTGTCACGCCTGTTTTATGTTGAAGTTTCTCCTTTTGTGTTATCATAGTCTGTTTTTGTCAGGTTCTGTTTTATTTTGAAGTTCATGTTATGTTTCTTTGTTTCTTGACCTCCTGTGTTTTCCCGCCCTTGTGATTGTCTAATCGTTTTCACCTGTGTGTCATTAGTTGTCCTCCCTTGTCTATTTAAGTCTGTGTCTTCCCCCCAGTCTTTGTCAGGTCATTGTCTTTGTAACCTCCATAGCCTGAGAACCCTTGCCTTTGCCCATGCCCTTAGTGGTTTCCCATGTGTTGTGTGTGTTCATGTCCATGCCTGGTTTCAAGTGAGTGTTTGTCCACCATGTTCATGTGTTTCCAAGCTATGCCATGTTGTATGTAAGTGAGTCCTTGTGTTATCTTTGTTCATGTCCATGCTGTGTTTCATGCAAGGAGTTTCCTTGGTTTGTCTTTGTTCTTGTTTTTGCTGCATTCTTGCAATGTTTGTCCTGCGTCTTTAGTATTGTCTGTGTTCCCCAGCCTTCCCACAGTCCATGTGAGTTTGTTTCTTGTATTGTCTTTGTCCTTAACCATGTCACAGTTCTAGTATTGTCTGGCCTTGCCACGTTCTTTGTCAGTGTTCGTTATGTGTTGTCTTCATTCCCTGTATTATGCTTGTTTGCCTTTGAGTGTTGTTTCATAGTTCCCTGAGTTTTGCTTTTCTTGGTTTTCTTTTTGTTAATAAATTTGTTAATTTGAACATGTGCCCCCTCGTGTCTGCATCTGGGTTCAACCCTTAAATCCCCACCTCCCTGACAGTAAACTTCCACAGAAGGTGATATTAGAAGGGGTTTTGGTGCAGGCGGTCTTGTCAAACCATCCGAAACCAGCCTTCAAAATCTTAATGACTCCTGTTTCTGAGGATAACACAGAGATGAAGACAAAATATGTCATTAGAGTAGAAAAGAAGTGTTGCAGATTCTGATTCCACGTGCATATCCTTTATTAGATTACGTTTTAGCCCTCTTCAAGATCTACAATCCTCACGAGACTCGTTCACTTGCATGTTAAATAGGCCGCACCCCAGTAGTATATCTGACACTAACTTCAGCTGAAACCAGCACGTCAACAGTTGATGAAACGGTCTTGATAAACCCTCAAAAACATCATCACTTTCCAAATGCAACTTAGTGAAAATACAATTAATCAGCGTGAACAAAATGCAGCGATGGACAGAAAATGAACACCCATACAACCTTCTTCTAATGCTGAGATTTTGTTCAGCTTGTCAACTTCATGAAGGAAATATTTCTTGATTTTTGTGACTGAATTGATGTTGTACAGATCTGCAGTTTATTCTCCCCTGCCCCTCAGGTCTATATAAGTATATACCAACACTCAGGTCCATCTCAAGAAGCCGAGAGGAGAGGGGGGTATGGCGTGTCCTAATTTTCATTCTCATTTTCATTTCATTATTATTGGGCAGCCAATATCCGCTGTCATACTTTTTGGTCATATTTTAATAATAGATCCGACTGCCCTTCATGGGTGGCAATGGAGTTGGGTACTGCGAAAAACTTTTCCTTCCCAGCACTTCTTGGATCTCCACTCACCTCTCCCAAATAAACTTATAGACAATCCAGTTGTCTGGCACACGTTGAGAGTGTGGGCTCAGTTCAGGAGACACTTTGGCTTCCTTGATTTTTGCCTCTCAAGTCCCATTTCTGCCAACCATCTTTTCCAACCCTCATTACTGGACCCAGCATTTCAGGAATGGCAGAGACTGGGTATTGAGCGCTTCAGAGATCTCTTCACGGATACCGGTTTTGTATCGTTTGAGAAACTGGCTAAAGAGTTTAGTCTCCCAAAGTCTCATTTTTATAGGTATCTACAAATAAGACACTTCCTCTGTTGTCAGAGACCAAACTTTCCTCAGACACCTGATGTGAACGTTGCTGATGCACTTCTAAATTGACAACCATCATGCAGGGGTTTGATCTCCACCATCTACAATAAACTGCTAGGGGTAAGGCAGGCCCCACTCAACACCATTAAAATTGCATAGGAGCAAGATCTGAATCTAACCTTGTCTGAGGACATGTGGGACACCATTTTTAAGTTGGTTAACTCAACTTAACACTGCTTGTTGCCATTCAAAGTTGTACACAGGACACATATATCCAAATCAAAATTATCTCGCTATTACCCAGATGTAGATCCCTGTTGTGACAAATGTAAGCGAGAGGAGGGTTCACTCATTCACATGTTTTGAGTTGTCCTAGCTTGGAGAAATTGGACATTGTGGAAGACGATCAGTTAACAAAGATCAGCACAAAAACTGAGTCACACTTTTTTATTTCTGCTGTTTATTTTTTTCAGATTTTCCTCTGATCATTGTTGTTTTCTCATACTTGGAAGTGCTTTACAAAGGGAACTGGACTTGCTGAAGGATCTTGAAGACGTTTTGCCTCTCATCCAAAAGACATCTTCAGTTGTAATTGACTGGTGGGACTCCCCACCAACACCTCAAGCAAGTCCACTTTCCTTTGTAAAGCACTGAGAAGTACCATGACCTGCATGAATGAGAATCTTCACTGACGTATTTCCGTGAACTACTCAAGAATCTTATTTCTGATTACAGCATACAGCATCAATTTTAAAGAATATAAAAAAAACAAGACTGCAAGAAAACAAAACATTTACTGAATACAGGTTAAAGATAGAAATAGATATGATATAAATCATATAGATCATATAGATATAGATCAACATTTGAGGTTTGAAAGGTACAAAGAACAGTCAATTAAAGGATAACTTTCGTTTTTTACAACCTGGACTTTATTTGTAGCATTAAATAAGACCATTTAGACACCCAGACAACTTTGGTGGCATTTGGATGCGTTTTGAAGAAATTAGCCCCAGAAGAGCGGCACGTATATCCGTATAATGCGAGTAATTGGGGCACCTGTGCGTAGCCTCTATAAACGCATAATCTGCGGCGAAACTCGTTCATATTGCAATATTTTGTTATGATATGCTGGTGCTATTCCCCTCTGAGCCCGTGGTGGCATGTTATTGTGGCAGAGAGAGCCTGAGCTGGAGGCTGCGGATTGGTCAGCTCCTCCCCTTTTCCCAACCCCTCTAAATTGGTAGCCTATTTAAGACACCTGTGGCATGAAGGCTGCCCTTTCTTTGTCTGTGCCTGGTGGCTGCCACATGGTCGTGTCTCTGAGGTGGGTAATGTGGCCTGGAGGTCATTTTAGACTTCTTGTGACTTTTATTTTAACATGGGCATTGTGAGCATGTGTTGTGTTTGGTAGTTTGCTGTCTGTGTGCTGGTGACCTGGTCGTCGTGGTGTGCATTGGGAGGGATTTGAGGTTTGTTAACTTTTCAACAATGTTCAACTTCCACAAACCCCACAAAATGTTAACACTGTTTGCCTCTTTTGTAGTGGTGACTTGTTCCAGACTGAGGACATCAGGGTAACTGTAGTACCTGCTCAGACACAATCAGCTGCTGTTTTGTTTTGTGCTGTTTGTTTGTTTGTGTGTTTGTTTTTTGTTCTGTTTTGCTGTGTTTTGTTGGATTTGTTTGTTTTGTTTCAATTGTTTTGCCTTGTATCTGTTTTGTTTTTGATTTATTTGTGCTGTTTGTCTTGGGTTATTTGTTTTAGATTTGGGTGTTGTAAGTGCTATTAAAAATTGCCCTTTTAGTTCGAACCAACTGGTTTAATACAGTTTTAACTGTTTCTTTGGTAACATTTGCTTTCTCCTCCCTTACAGTGCAGTGGTTGCTGGCCGGCGGTGGAGGCTAGGCACTCGGGGTGGTTCCCGGCACCTTTCTGTTGTCGTGATAAGGGCACTGGGACACGATAGTTTGCACCCGTTTGCTGTGTGTTTGCTGTGAGTTCACGAGTGGTGAGTAAGTGCACTCCTGGGACACCTCCTTCGACAGTTTGCCTCCCCCTTGCTGGCTTCCACTCACTTCCCCTTCCCGTTTTTTCTGATAGTTTTAATATTTCACTTTGGAAGTGTTAAGTGAAAACAGTTACTGTAATAAATTTCCATACATCCTACCGTAATTTTGATCTGCATTCATTGCTCAGTGCTAATCTCTTCTTTCCCTCCAACAGACACTTCCAGTTTAATGTTTTTTTGTTTAAATCATTAATAAATTCTGATTTGCTTTTGAACCACGTCTCTGCCTGTAGTGCTCGAACCTGTGTTTGCCTTACTGTGTAGAACTGGGTAAAACTCCTTGGGTGAAAGTCCCTAGGTGGCGTTGTCTGGCTTGCAATTTGTATTTTGTTACCGCCCCTATATAATAAAACGGTACCACCACCACCGCGTTGCCACATTATCAACATCCAGTGTCTCTAGGCAACTACTTCTGACGTGGTGGACGATGACTTTGTTTACGATGGACGTCCTTACCGTTTTGAGCCAGAGTACATGGACGAGGAGCTCGTTGAAAGGAGGACGCGGAGGCAGAGAGAGGAACAGCTCGCCAAACAACAACAAACAGCTGCGCGTCCACGAGTAGACGGTAACTGGTGGTGTTCTTGTGGACAATGTTCATCGATGACAACAGAGGAGGAATGCCTCTGTTGCTCAGAGTAGGACTTGCGGCCAGGAGATACGCGTCTGGATGTGTCAAGAAACGTCTGTGTCACAACACTGGAGGATTTCGGCGCAATGATAAACTTCTGTCAAACAAAACCAAGGCAAATAAACAATCTATACATGTGTGTAAGCTACTTACTCAATCGAAAGTTGCCTATTTGGTCCTGCAGGCTTTGGCTGGGTCTTCCAGTTCACTTTAGGGACACGAAAAAACGTCTCCACCACAGCCCGGTTTATCATTGCGCGGAAATCCTCCAGTGTTGTGATACAGACGTTTATTGACACATCCTACTCTGTTGTCATCGATGAACATTGTCCACAAGAACACCACCAGTTACCGTCTACTCGTGGACGTGCAGCCGTTTGTTGTTTGGCCAGCTGTTCCTCTCTCTGCCTCCGCGTCCTCCTTTCAACAAGCTCCTCATCCGTGTACTCTGGCTCAAACGGTAAGGACGTCCATCGTAAACAAAGTCATCGTCCACCACCTCAGTCGGAAAAATATTCATCCATTTTGTGAAAAATAGCAGTCGCAAACTACAGCTAAACTAGCCGACCGCCGCAGAGTTAGCCGTGTTGTGGCTGGTTGCTCGCAGCGCGCGGCGCTCGAAAATGACGTCATCCACGTCAGAAGTAGTTGCCTAGAGACACTGGATGTTGATAACATGCCACCACGGGCTCAGAGGGGAATAGCACCAGCATATAACAAAATGTTGGAATATGAACGAGTTTCGCCGCAGATTATGCGTTTATAGAGGCTAGGCACGGGTGCCCCAATTACTCGCATTATACGGATATATGCGCCGCTCCTCTGGGGCTAATTTCTTCAAAACGCATCCAAATGCCACCAAAGTTCTCTGGGTGTCTAAATGGTCGTATTTAATGCTACAAATAAAGTCCAGGTTGTAAAAAACGAAAGTTATCCTTTAAGGAAGGAAATCAGAAGCAAAGATATCAGAGGACTATAGAAACTGTAATAATTTACCAGCAGATGTCCAACACCAAGCTGCAGCCAGGACTGAAAGACACAAAATATTCAAAAAATGTAATTCATCCAATAAAGGACATGGAATAGAACTTGTTCCCTTTTAAAGTTACTCATTCTGTTAAAGACCATCAGAGACACAGAACAGGTCGTAAACTCACTGGTGATGAGTGTCAGTCTTGTGGAAAGCGTCTTGTCAGCTGTGTAGCAAGTGATGATTGTCCAGCAGACAGCAGCTTTTTATACACTTTGTTCTTCACGTGTGCACACACACACACACACACACACACACACACACACCCTGAAGGAGCAGAGTGCTGAAACCCAACAGTCAACAGCCCTGGGGGGTACACAGTCACAGTGTCAACAGGACAGAATTCCAAAAAAAGGCCACGAGGTATTGACATCAAATTGGCTTGATTCACATTTTAATTTTTTGCATCTCAATCTCATCTCAGTTCTCTTGATTGTCGTTTCTCTGATGCTCGCTTGAACCGGAAGTACTTCTGGTCTTCCATCTTGCTGACCATCCCAAAGCTCTTATTTCAGTTCCGAGTAGCGAGGATCGGGAAGAGAGGAGGGATCTTGGAGGAGCCATGAGCGAGGATCTGTGAGGGCATTTTTCCCTGAAGTCTTTCAAACTGAACGGTATCAAGACTCACATCTGGCACATTTTAACAAAGTGGTGGAGAAATGTACGTATCTGCAATGAATGGCTGTAATTCAGACGTGCCGACCTTAACGCCACGACCTCCAAAGAGCAATAATACAAGAATAGAATATGGGAATGTATCGTGTTTCAATTCATTTTATTGCATCCACAACCCGTTCAGCTGCATTACAAATCTCACTAACAGCAGCCTCCGAGCATGTGTGGAACATATTTGATCATATAGATACAGCACTCTGTTATTTATCAAACTTCACGCGTCACGAGCCTCCACGTGGCCGGCCACGTTATGTTTCCAGAACTGTCACTGACACATAAACCAAACACATCAGCCTCTCGTCACGTGTCCTGCGTGTTAGCTGAGTGAAATAATGTGTTTCATGACTTCATGGCTTGTAGGGTTCCCTTCACTGACAGCTCTGAAATGTTCATGGAGTGCATTGAAGTCAGAAACTTAATTTGTTGCACATCTTTAATCAAAGAAAGTTGTTCTCTCCGGTGAACTCCACAAATGTCTGATTTGCTGTTCTCTTTTGATTAGTGATCAGTTCATACGCATGAAAGATAGCTTTGTAAATATTGCAGGTTATCCTCTTGGGACACAACTAAACAGTCTTGTGGGCCCTTTCAGCTCATTTCCTCTGAGGTAGCAGAGGCACCAAGCCTCCTTTGGCCATTGCAACAAAGCAACAACACACTCAAACACACTGACATAAGTTTCAACTACTGACTCCAAATGGAGGCACCAATACACGACTGACATCAAGGGAACCTGATCCTACTGATGAAGTGGGCACGGTATGAGTATGCATATTTAAAGCTGAGGGTTCTGATGTATTGGAGGGTGCTGTTTTAGGTTGTGTGGCTGTTTATACACAACTAATTGATGTAGTCTGATTTACTTCTCCATTTTCCAAATGAGGGTCCAGCTCTTGAGTTTGAGAGCTTTCTCTGTTTGTGCATCGAACTCCAATTTACAAAGCAAGACATAAATGTTTTGTGTGGGATGGTTTCTTGGAAGTTGCATTGCTGTTTGATAATTCACTGCACTGATGATAATTTTTTTCTACTTTCACAAACTCTGTGTGCTGTTTTTCTCTGATGCCCAAAACCTCATCACCCAAGGGTGGAAACATTTACTTAAGTAAAGGACCGCTGGTTATTGACCACTCCTTTTTCCATGTTCCATAGCTAAAGGTGTTGGTTTATACTATACAAACTGTTTGGTATGTTCACCTCTGAGCATACGGAACATACATACATTATTCAAATATCGGTGTGCACAACACTATTTTTCCAGGAAACATTTGAACAAAGAAAGAAAGTAAAAGATCACATAGCATTTTGGGGAATGTTTTGCAGTGTTGCTAACTTATGACACATTTTTGCTCAAAATATTTACGGATCTGTCAGGTTTCCGATATGCGTCCCCCACAATGTTAAACTCATTCCTACACCCTTGAATGTATGTATGTATACGTGTTATGATCTTAAGACCTGGGCAAACCACCCAGAACAAACACTTCTCCCTCTTCCTCTTGAACAAAATGGCTTGAGTCCTCAACCAAAGCGTTATGATTTTGTCATTCCAAGGCTGTCCGCTTACTCTATCTGGTGGCAGCACTGCTACTGGCAAGCTAAAAATTTAGCAGCACACACAGGTGCACGGTTTCACATGTTTTGTTGATCAAATCCATTTGATATTGGTCAAAAATGCATTTACTTAGGTTGACTGGCAACTGAACTGGATCTGTCAGTCACAACTTTCTGACATGAAAGTTTTCTTTGGTGGTGGCACTGAGCTGGAATGAGGCGACAAAACATTTTGGCTCGTTTTGATGTGACTTGGGAACACTGACAAAGTTAGTAGTAAAATAATGGACCAGTGACCATCCCAGGACTAAGATGACTTAATGTTGTTGGAGTTAATTTATGATATATTTCTGTCACACCGTGGTGAGGTCTGTCTTGTCTTGGGGTTTTTTCCTCGTCATTTCCTGTTTTATTTTGAAGGTCTAACTCTCCTCTCGTTTCAGAGCGCTTGCCTTTCCTCATGTGTCACCTGTGTGTCCGCCCCAATCATATGTTGTCTCCACCTGTTCCTGGTTCACCCGAGCCTGTCTTTTCCCTTGCCCATTGCCATAGCCACAGCGTTCATTCTCGTAAGCCTTTGTTCCTCTCCGTGAGTGTTTTTTGTTTGTAACTTTAATAACCTAGTTTCTGTTTTCTTTTTCAAGTTTATAGCTTAGCCCGAATTGTTTTTCATCTTTAAGAGTGATTTTCTATTTGATTATTTTGTCATTTAGATTCTTGTTCCTCCGTTTCTTCGGAGTGTATTTTTGTTTTGATGTTCATTGTTTTGTTTTCATGGCCTTTGAGGTGCTGTTTTACCTGTGTTAAAAGGCCTTTTCCTTCCACTAATTGACGTTGTATTCGTGTTAAGGCCAGTGATTGATATGACAGCCCCACAGTCCAGGCTTTGTTTCAGCTGTGTTTGTTTTTAAAGCCCTCTATAAATAAAGTTTACTTGAACTGAGTTGAGGCAAAATATCTCTATCACTCCTGGTGGTTGACTGTGGTATAGGTGATAGGAGCCTGACTGATCAAGGCTAAAAATGCCTTCAGTTTTGTCATAAAATAAAAAATATATATCAACAATATACATCAAATAATAATGTTAAGCCAAAATGTGATTTTTATTTCATTTTGTTTGACTGTCCGGCCCCCAAGGTGTCTGTCCAGAAAAATTCTGGCCCTCCGACAAACATAGTTGGTGACCCCTGCCACAGAGAAGTCATAAAAATAATTAGATATTAATAAAGGGTTTGGTGTATTGAGCTCATCTGTAGTTCATTTTAATTCATTTGGAGCATTTGTAAGAACCTAGAGCCCACATTTCTCAATAATGTGAAGCTCATTTGTGCAAAGGTCCACTCTCCTCCCATGACCTTGACCTGCATGTTTCCTCCTGGCTTTAACTTCAGAAACTGACTGTTGCAGTGACACTTCATCATTATCATATGGACAAGGACACACAGTGATACAGCATACATAACTGAGGGGTAAATGCATGAAAACAGGAAGATATAATCAACTGAACCAATTAAAAATGAATGAATGGACAGAAAATAAGCTACAAATTCTAATCTAAATTTTCTTTTTAAAACAATATAAATATTTTGCCTCTGAGGTAATGTTTCAGTCATGAATTTAGAATGCATTTATGTATAATGTTGAAGGGAAAAGTCAAAGTGAATTGGTTGTAAATTTCATATTTATATCCAACATTTGGCATCACAGGATACCTGAAGAAAGTTATTTTAAGATAACAAGTTAACACCTGAACTGACTTTGACACATACATAAAAATGGATTGTACTGGTGCAGATGTGGCTTTCTCAAAGCAAACAACAACACAGTGATTCGTTGCTCTCTTTTAATGATTCATCACATCATATTCTTGTTGATATGTGACTGCTGGAAAGGACATCACTGCTCCTCTCTGGGACGCTGATGTCAGAAGCAAATGACCTGAAGGTCACAAGAAAACATGCTCAGGCATCACATTACATGTCAAATGCTTTAACTGTTTGTAAAACTTTGCACAGTTCATGCCTTTTTTTTACTTACCAATCACAGACAAATATAATCCACAGTAAGGTACCTGGGAAGATCATCACAACGCCATGTTGTCCCCAGACTTTCTTCAGTAACTTGTATTTCGCACTCTAGTTTCCAATCACATCTGAGGATGAATTGAAAAGAAAAGCAGTTGTTATCATTGTAAAAGCAAACCACATAAAAAATTTATTCTACATTGAGAACATAAACGAGTCATTCTGATGTACATTCAGTAATGGTCCTACACAGAGAAGAAGTAATACTACTGATCATGATCCTTTTCTCCATTCAAAACTTTTGTCTTTTCAACCAATACACACTGAATTTTCACTCGTGGTTCAGTTTGGTAACTCCAACAGAAGGTCATAGTTGACGGGGTATCGGTGCAGGTGGTCGCGTCAAAACGTCCAAACCTGGCCCTCAGAATGTCAATGGTTCCTTTTTCTGAGGGTAACAGACAGATGAGGACAAAATGTGTCATGAGAGTAG
Source organism: Chelmon rostratus (assembly GCF_017976325.1). Classification (NCBI taxonomy): domain Eukaryota; kingdom Metazoa; phylum Chordata; class Actinopteri; order Chaetodontiformes; family Chaetodontidae; genus Chelmon; species Chelmon rostratus. The sequence goes on along the minus strand of NC_055681.1, from coordinate 5,731,935 downwards.
AAAAGAAATGTTGCAGACTCTGGCTTCATGCAGATTTCTTTTAGTATGAGTTAAATAGGCCACACCACATAAAGAGGCTGTCAGCGAATCCAAATTGATTCCAGAAACAACTTGCTGAAGGCCTGGTAATGATGTCTCCCACCCTAATGGTGGAACATGATCATCTCATCACCATCAGATGTGTTTCTATGGTGGGGCCTGTTGAAAACACAAGTGAGTGGGTCTAACCTGGACTGTGGATTTTGAAGAAGGCCTGAGGGCCAAAACGTCATCTATTAAAAGAAATGCATATGGAGCCAGAGTCTGTGACACTTCTTTTCTACTCTCAAGTTTACCTTCAGTGATCACCACAAGAGACTGATTTCAGCTAAAATCTACCAGTAAACAATTGATCTGGCTTGATAAAGTCATGAAAATATCATCACTTTACAAATGCAAACCTGACTGAGCATACAATTAATCAACTTAAAAACAGGATGCAATTCACCAAAAATGAACACCCACAGCCTCTTCTTACATGTTAAGATTTAGTTTGACCTGTCTTTAGCATTTTTTACTAAACTTTACCATTTAAATAGATTATATTCCAGACTTTTTTCTCTTAGGTTTGACTGAATTTTCTGCATTCAGGTTTTTTCAAATTGAAATATCCTGCTGTAGGACTAAAGCACAACATTTCATGCTCTAGGGCAATATGATTATATGGCAACACTCAGGATTTAATATAGGTTTGAATTAAGGACAATATATTTCTCAACAACATCATCAAGAGATGCATCATTGTTTTTCAAGAGCTGAAGCATTTCCATGCAGACAAGATTATAGATGCATTCTTACCACATGAAATCTTTGCCTGATTTCCTTCACATTCAACAACGGTCTGCACATCTGCCAAAACATCAGGAGACAAGTTTATATTCACTCTGACATCTGCGCTGATGGCTGCAGAATTATGCTCCTCAACACCATCAAGTCCTCTGCTGTGCTGAAACATACTCACTAGGATTTCTGTCTTCACAGATATAGGTGATCTGAATGAATGTTGAATCTCCTGAATAATCACAGTTAAACATCTCCTGATCAGGTTTGGACAGTCGGCAGCTTTCCCTTCTGTCACAGCTGGAGAAATATTAGAAAAGCAGCATTTTACTGTTGCAGCTGCTCGAGGTGGAGCTAGTTCTCTGTTACAGCTTTGTTTTCATTGTTTGGACAATATTAGCTTATTTGTGATATGTTGGACAATTTGGCCTATTTTAGAAAACGTCATGATGGTCACAACTTTCTTAGAATTTCATCACTCAGCAACTCTTCACGCTTAGAATCTCTATGAATGTGGCCACTGAAACTTAACAAAACGTTTTATCAAGAAGTCACAAGCCAAAAGGCTGGGAACAACTGGTTTCAATTTTAACCATCTGTTTTATTTCATAGGCTTATCGTAGCTTTTCATGTGAAACTTGAATCCAGTAAAATCAAAAGTACAACATTTTCCTGAAATGTAGTGCAGTAAATGTATAAAGTGGCAGTACTCAAGTGACGTACCTCAACGCTGTACTTAAGTAAATGTGCGTGCAAGTGTCCCACTGATAATAAAAATAAACCCAGAAAATGGAACTGGAAAATAACCCAGTTGCCCTTTTCCTGATGTAAAATATGTTTTATTTTAGTTGGTTGTGAACTTTTTTCCCCCACATCCTGCTCTTATCCTTTATTTTTACTCAATCAACAAAATTGACAACTATAATGAAGTAAAGACAACAGAAAATCTCTCACATGAACTGCACCCATGGTAGCATCTCCCGGTTTATGCAGCTTGATTTTGTGGTCGTAGCGGGCTGGCTTCTGGCAGCACAGTCCACAGAGCTTATCTCACCATACTCCACTGACTGCACCAGAATCATTTGTCCCTCAGCTAAACATAAAGAAAACATGGATCATAAAGCAAAATAGTAACAACATGTGATGGTAGGAGAAGGAAGAGAGAGCCTGAATGCTCACAGGCCCTGTTTACACCTGGCATGAACATGCATTTTAGGTGATCCAATCACAGGTGCATAACCAAGACACAAAGCTGTTCACACCTGTGTCTATCATTTGTCTCCATGGTGTGCACCTGATCACTTGTAAGGTAAGGTAACACAATCAACAGGCCCTGCACTCAGTTATTATGTTTACTTCACACTGGCCAAAATGTACTCCACTTACATCTGAGCTCCTCTCCATTTTTCAAGCATTGGTGTGCTGCAACCAAAACAACCACCACTTCTTGCATTGATGAGGTATGTTACGTTCTTACGAGTTACATCCTGGTCTGAGACACATCGGGACAACTAGGGTTGACACAACAAAATATATAAGGTCTCATGCACCCCAGACCACCTTGGCAAGTGGTTTGAGTGGTTGGATCCCAATGCATTTTGGTGGTTGTTAACAATTGTATTTAGGGCTATCCACTTGTCATTCGATCAAAAAACATATGTTAATACCAGTTGTAAACAGGGTCAGAGAGTAAAGAAGCTGGTGAGAGTTCACACTTTGTGTTCTGTTAAAATGTAAACGAATAACAGAATACATACGGCATTGCAGCTCGCTGTTTACACCAGGACATGCCACATCATAGAGTTGTCCCACTGGAAAGTACAGCATATGACATTGTGAAAATATATCAGTTGACAATGATCAGCACTTCAAGCACACTTAGTGACACTTGGTTTTTACTTCTGTTGTTTATTTTTTTCAGATTCCCTTCTGATCTTGGTTTATTTCTTGTGAATTATTAGATAATTTAATTCCTGAAAGATTATAAATGATGAACGATTGTTTACAAAGTAACATTTAAAGTAAAAGAATAAAGAGAAGAAAGGAAACAAAACATTGACTGAATACAGTTTACAAGAGAAAGCAAATAGAAATCACAGCAGAGAAAGTCAAGTTGAACAAACAACAAAACATAAAATGAAGTTTGAAAGATAAAAACAAAACTCTATTTAGGAAGGAAGAAAGGAATCAGAGGATCATAGAAACTGTAATTATTTACCAGCAGATGTCCAACACCAAGCTGCAGCCAGGACTGAAAGACACAAAATGTTCAAAAAATATAATTGATCCCATAAAGGACATGGAACATGTCAGGGATTCTCCCCGACGAGGTGTCAAGCAACCGTCGGACGGTTCATCCTCAGCGTCGTCCATTAATTTCTGATAATGGACACCTCGAAGGGCATTATCCCGCTTATACCATGGTCACTTACGAAAAAGTTTTTCACAAGAAGCGGCTGAGCGGACTATTTTATATCTCTCGTTGTGACGCGTTGCCAAGGTAACCAGCTCTGGCCACAGAACCTGCAGCTCAGTCGGCCGCAGCTCTTATATTAATCCTAATCAGTGGAGGGAAGTGAGATGATTGCTTAACGTTATGTTACGTTACAAAGTATCATTTCAGAGGACAAGTGCACCTCTTACCGCTTGTGTTTGTCCAGAGGATGATGCGAAAATTTGTTTCAAAGAATCAAAGTCCACAGATAGTTTCCTAAATCGTTTTATTGCAAGAAATAGCCTCACTCTGATCATTAAATGGTCAGGTCAGGATTATGCGCTAGGCTGATGTATTCAACGCCATCCTCGTCTGTCTAGATGCTGAAAGATGTCATGGTCACCTTACGGTTCCCCTCCCTGCCACGCCGAGCCAAACACAGCTGGATGTCAAACCACACCTTTCTGACGAGGCCGAGGGGCGTCTCGGGACACAGCGCAGATGAACATCTGATTATCTCAATGTCCGACTCAGGGATACGAGGATGGTGGAAGCTGGTGTCTTCCCCACTCTTTCTGTAACGCTTCAGTATCGCCTTAAAAACAGCATTACTGCCCTTGAACACAGTGTCGCTAATGATGTTGACGTTTCTTAAGTGTCGATTAATGCCGGCGCTCAAACTCCTAAAACGAGCAGCACTGTATTCTCCTCCTTCCTTAGTCGACTGGACAGACGCATAAAACAGTCAAAATGTCATTGAGAGTAGTGGCAGTGTAGCTCTCAAAGTTGATGTACATGTTAACGTATGTTCTGAGTTTCTGTTGCCACGGTTACCAACTAGCATTTGAACCAGCGCAATAATTTAGAACAATCAGGCTATTTGACCGGAACTTCTTTTACAGGTGTCCAAAAACACTTTTTAACGGACACCCTGCAGCCAATCAGAATCTAGTATTCACCCAGACCATGGTATAAAACTTTTAAAGTTTAAAGACCATCAGAGACACAGAACAGGTCGTAAACTCACTGGTGATGAGTGTCAGTCTTGTGGAAAGCATCTTGTCAGCTGTGTAGCAAGTGATGATTGCCCAGCAGACAGCAGCTTTTTATACACATATACATATACATATATACATATACATTGTTCTTCATGTGCCCCCCCCGCGCACACACACACACACATACACACACACACACACACTGAAGGAGCAGAGTGCTGAAACCCAACAGTCAACAGCCCTGGGGGGTACACAGTCACAGTGTCAACAGGACAGAATTCCAAAAAAAGGCCACGAGGTATTGACATCAAATTGGCTTGATTCACATTTTAATTTTTTGCATCTCAATCTCATCTCAGTTCTCTTGATTGTCGTTTCTCTGATGCTTTTCCCGGAAGTCTTTCAAACTGAACGGTATCAAGACTCACATCTGGCACATTTAAACAAAGTGGTGGAGAAATGTAAGTATCTGCAATGAATGGCTGTAATTCAGACGTGCCGACCTTAACGCCACGTCCTCCAAAGAGCAATAATACAAGAATAGAATATGGGGAACCATCGTGTTTCAGTTCAATTTATTGCATCCACAACCCGTTCAGCTGCATTACAAATCTCACTAACAGCAGCCTCCGAGCATGTGTGGAACATATTTGATCATATAGACGACAGCACTCTGTTATTTATCAAACTTCACGTGTCACGAGCCTCCACGTGGCCGGCCACGTTATGTTTCCAGAACTGTCACTGACACATAAACCAAACACATCAGCCTCTCGTCACGTGTCCTGCGTGTTAGCTGAGTGAAATAATGTGTTTCATGACTTCATGGCTTGTAGGGTTCCCTTCACTGACAGCTCTGAAATGTGTCTCACTCAGTTTCAAGCCAATTTCTTTCGACTGGGCAACACTGGAGCTCTGTGGCGCAGAGGATTAAGAGATGGGCTTTAGACAAAGACAATATTTGATCAGTTCATTATTTAGTTTGGTCTTTCATAGGACTTCTTCAAAGTAGGAAGAATACAGAACAACAGGTGGTGTCATTTTAAGTTTTAGTTCAAACTCATCAGCTACCACTGCAGCCTCTTTCAGAGTGGACACTTCTTGTTCATTCAGGTAGACAACAGTCCACACTCAGGAACACAGTTTTCAAACTCTTCCCGTAGTACTAATTCATGGAGTGCATTGAAGTCAGAAACTTAATTTGTTGCACATCTTTAATCAAAGAAAGTTGTTCTCTCCGGTGAACTCCACAAATGTCTGATTTGCTGTTCTCTTTTGATTAGTGATCAGTTCATACGCATGAAAGATAGCTTTTTAAATATTGCAGGTTATCCTCTTGGGACACAACTAAACAGTCTTGTGGGCCCTTTCAGCTCATTTCCTCTGAGGTAGCAGAGGCACCAAGCCTCCTTTGGCCATTGCAACAAAGCAACAACACACTCAAACACACTGACATAAGTTTCAACTACTGACTCCAAATGGAGGCACCAATACACGACTGACATCAAGGGAACCTGATCCTACTGATGAAGTGGGCACGGTATGAGTATGCATATTTAAAGCTGAGGGTTCTGATGTATTGGAGGGTGCTGTTTTAGGTTGTGTGGCTGTTTATACACAACTAATTGATGCAATCTGATTTATTTCTCCATTTTCAAATGAGGGTCCAGCTCTTGAGTTTGAGAGCTTTCTCTGTTTGTGCATCTAACTCCAATTTACAAAGCAAGACATAAATGTTTTGTGTGGGATGGTTTCTTGGAAGTTGCATTGCTGTTTGATAATTCACTGCACTGATGATAATTTTTTTCTACTTTCACAAACTCTGTGTGCTGTTTTTCTCTGATGCCCAAAACCTCATCACCCAAGGGTGGAAACATTTACTTAAGTAAAGGACCGCTGGTTATTGACCACTCCTTTTTCCATGTTCCATAGCTAAAGGTGTTGGTTTATACTATACAAACTGTTTGGTATGTTCACCTCTGAGCATACGGAACATACATACATTATTCAAATATCGGTGTGCACAACACTATTTTTCCAGGAAACATTTGAACAAAGAAAGAAAGTAAAAGATCACATAGCATTTTGGGGAATGTTTTGCAGTGTTGCTAACTTATGACACATTTTTGCTCAAACTATTTACGGATTTGTCAGGTTTCCGATATGCGTCCCCCACAATGTTAAACTCATTCCTACACCCTTGAATGTATGTATGTATACGTGTTATGATCTTAAAACCTGGGCAAACCACCCAAAACAAACACTTCTCCCTCTTCCTCTTGAACAAAATGGCTTGAGTCCTCAACCAAAGCATAATGATTTTGTCATTCCAGGGCTGTCCGCTTACTCTATCTGGTGGCAGCACTGCTACTGGCAAGCTAAAAATTTAGCAGCACACACAGGTGCACGGTTTCACATGTTTTATTGATCAAAATCCATTTGATATTGGTCAAAAATGCATTTACTTAGGTTGACTGGCAACTGAACTGGATCTGTCAGGAACAACTAATGCTGACATGAAAGTTTTCTTTGGTAGTGGCACTGAGCTGGAATGAGGCGACAAAACATTTTGGCTTGTTTTGATGTGACTTGGGAACACTGACAAAGTTAGTAGTTAAATAATGGACGAGTGACCATCCCAGGATTAAGATGACTTAATGTTGTTGGAGTTAATTTCTACGGAATTAAATAACGAATTAAATTATTTGGTTCTCAGCATAGACTGGTTCTTGATTTCGGGGTTTCTACACAGACAAATCCCTAGCAAAGGCTAATGCTAATTTAGCACGATGTAGCTTGATAAAGTGTTTATTAGCAGTGATGTGATGAGTGTGTTTACATTATGGTTAGTGCGGCACAATGCATTACAGTGATCAACTTAAAATGTGGCTATCATGCCCCTTTGTATTTAAAGTTCAGGGTCTCCCCCAGTGCTTTACAGGCCTGGCGGGCCGCCAGGCTTTTCTTGCCCCCCCACCAGGCTAAGCATCGATTGTTTATGATGAACGATACATTGTGAACAACAACTTGTGTTTAAAATCACAGTAACTAGCAAAGCAAACCCTGCTGTCAGCAGACCTAACGAGCGCTGTTCCCACTGCTCTATGCTGTGTTCACTCATGTCGACCAAGTTTTGTTTTGTGACAGCTGTTTTTTAGACAATTTTAATTTAGGATTTTGAGTATGTTTGTGCAAACATTCAGGCCCCTTGACTTCCTGGCGTTCTTCCCGCCTGTCTGATTGTCTACCCCGCCCTAATTGTCTCCACCTGTTCCTTGCTACCTCGTGTATATATAGTCCGCGTCTCCCTTTGTCCTGTGCCAGATTGTCTCGTGCCATGTCATGTACCAGCCTTGATCTACCTAGCTCTATATTGATCCTTGACTCCTTGTGTTGCATTGTTACATTTGTGAGTAGTCCTAGAGACCCTTTTTGTGTTTACTAGTTTCGAGAACAGATTCCTTTTTCCTAGCGTCTTTTGTTTGTTACTTTGTTATCTAGCAGTTTGAGCCTATTGAGAGTTTTGTTTTGTTTACCTAAAATCCTTAGCGCCTTTTGTTTGCACTTTGTTTGCTTTACTTTTCTTGTTCTGTCGTGAGATATCCTGAGCATCTTGTGTTAATAAACCACACTTTTTTGAAACCACGCCTTTTGTGTTTAGAGTCTGCATTTTTTGAGTCCTGAACTTTGCGCCTGTGGGCTTTTCACATTCTCGGCTTCCGTAAATTTCTGATATATTTCTGCTCAAACTATTTAAAAATCTGTCAGTTTTGTTGCAGATGAGGCAAACATGTGACACATTTCAGAAGGTTGGCATGTTAAATACTTACTTTTCAGTCCATTCATCATTTAGGAATCGGCTTCCGCATCAACTTTTCGTTTCATGGCCATTGAGGTGCTATTTTACCTGTGTTAAAAGGCCTTTTCCTTCCACTAACTGACGTTGTATTCGTGTTAAGACCAGTGATTGATATGACAGCCCCACAGTCCAGGCTTTGTTTCAGCTGTGTTTGTTTTTAAAGCCCTCTATAAATAGTTAATTTAAACACAAGATACTTGTGCTCAAAAAGAGGATTCATTCTCAGTGAAGAACCTTGGAGCTCTAATCTGCCTCTATACCTGCCAAAGAGCAGTGATTCCTAACACGTCTCTGGGGGTCATCAGGTGGAAACCTCCCTTCAACAGTGTTTCGCCTACTTAGTCCCACTACACCTCCAGGAGGTTAGGCAGTGAACTCCGGCGTCCCAGAGTCACCCCCCCTAGTGCCAGTTCACACTGCTCCTACACAATCCAAACAGCACCGCCACGTTCAACTGACCCAGAGATACTCTAGGTAGTGGCCAGTACCGATGCTACCATTTAACTATTGCTAATGCTACTGCTAACCGCTAGGAAGAACAGAAGAAGACAATACAGTTCCGATGCTACCATTTAGCTAATGTTATGTGCTAACCGCTACCTGCTAAGAGGAACAGAAGAAGACAATAACGCTAGATTCACCTATACTGTTAATGTTAATTGCTAGCTACCAATACTAACTGCTAAGATACTATCATACTCTCACCGCTTTAGCTATTGTTAGCTGCTACAATGCTACCACAGGCCTAGATGCCACATGTAACTGCCGATTGCCACACTACCATCATCTACCCCTGCCTCTCACCAACTGCACCAAGAAAAAGTGGGGTGGGAATACAAACCCTGGTTCGGGTAGGGGATAGAAAATAAAGAGGTAGAGTCAAAAGATGAAAGTAGGGATTGGATACAGACCCTTGTTCGGGTAGGGGGTGGAAAATTTAGAAGGTGCTGAAGGTGGAGGCCTAAACCACAGACTAGATTTAACAGCCTCTTCTAACATTTCCTTCAAGAAGCAGCAAACCCTACCATTTCCTTCAAAAAGCAAACAGAGCAGGAAAACAAACCCTAACATTTCCTTCAAGAAGCAGACAAAACAGGAAAACAACCAAAAAGATCAAAAAACAAGCCAACTCTGTGTCTTACCACGCAAACTCACCTGAACAGGCCGCATGGTCCCAAAGAGAGACTCTAGCTGGCCACACCCCCACCTTATCTAAACTTCCTGGTTCTCTTCCTATTGGCAGAGCGAGAAGATGGGGCGGGGAAAGCAGAGCAGAGGAGAGGTGTCTTGTTCAGACTTTAACCTCTTCTCTTGCCGGGTTAGGCATGCATGTCCTCTGCCTGCCCCCCCACTGTCCCTATTTCACCCCCCAACTACTATTATTTCTCCTGATCCATATCCACTGACTAGACCTAGCAGCCTCATCTGACATCTCCCTCACTGTCTTTCTTAAATTTTGCCCATGCACTCCCAGCTCCCTCAACAGTGAAACAGCTGACCCTGCAACAAAACCTCTACACCCCACTTCAACCGGACAGACCCTGGTCTTCCATCCCCTCTGCTCAGATTCTGTCTTTAAATCTGCATACTTAGTCTTCTTCCTTTCATAAGCTGCCTCCACTGAATTTTCCCAAGGGACTGTTAACTCAATAAAATACACAGTCTTTTTACTCATGGACCATAAGACAATGTCTGGCCTCAGATTACTATAAACTATTTCCTGGGGCACAACTAGCTGTCCTCCCAAGTCGACCTGCATTTGCCAATCATCAGCCCCTACCAGGCAGCCACCTCCCTGCTTTCTCCCTGACTTAGCAGCTCTATTTTTCTCCCCCTCTCGAACAAACTGCATTTCTAACCTCTCCTTTCTAGAACTTCCAGAATTCACCTGCTTCCTTCTCTCCTCAATGCCTGCGGCTAAGCTTCTCAGCACCTGATTATGCCGCCATGTATACCGGCCTTGTGATAAGCTAATTCTACAACCTGACAAAATGTGCTTTAAACTTGCTGTACCTGAGCAGAGTGGGCACGATTGATCGCCCTGTACCCAGAGACTTAGGTTCTGCGGGGTTGGCAACACATCGTATGTCGCCCCTATCAGAAATTTAATACGGCCTTCCTCCATATTCCACAGGTCCCTCCAACTAAGTTTCCTCTTCTCAACACCTTCCCAATTCAACCATTGTCCCTGTTTGGCTTGACCAACTGCTTTTGCCCCTCTTAACAACTCCTCCTGCCTACGCACCTGTTCCACTACAAGCTTTCTTTTCTCCTTTAGACCTGCTTTATTCCACACTGGTTTGCCTGGGCCAAGCCCCAAGCCTCCCCGGCCAAATTGAACATTTCCTACTATTTCTGCATGCCTAAGAGCTGCCTCTGCCTCCTGCACTGCTGCCCTTGGGTTCCATTTCCTCCCCCCAGAAGGATTCGGAACCACATTGCTAACTAACATGTCCTTACTCCCAGATAATAAAAGTTCTGTCCTAACCTTAGTGCATTTAAACTCCTCTGTTAGACTGGATACTGGCAGCTGAAGCATTCCTTTCCCATACAAAGCTACATTGCTTAAGCACCTGGGAGCACCCAACCATTTTCTAATATAAGAGCTAACTAGCCTTTCCATTCTCTCTGCTACAGATAATGGGACTTCATATACTGACATTGGCCACATTAACCTAGGATACAAGCCAAACTGCAAGCACCACAACCTCAGTTTTCCTGGGAGCCCTGATTTATCTATTCTCTCCAGCCCTTCTGCAACATCCTTTCTAAATTGCACAACCTGTTCAACATCATTCAGGTCCACATTGTACCACCGTCCTAGACTCTTAACTGATTTCTCCCTAATTGTTGGGATTTCCTCACCATCTATAGCAAACTTTCTATCACTTACTTTCCCTCTGTATATTGAAATACTCCTTGACTTACTAGGCTTAATCTTCATACTAGCCCACTTGAGATTCTGATTGACTTTATCTAACAACCTCCTTGTACATGGCACTGTTGAAGTTAGCAGTGTCATATCATCCATATACGCCCCAATTGGTGGAAGACGCATTCCATTCTGCCGTCTCTCTCCACCTACGACCCACTTGGAAGCCCTAATAATTACCTCCATAGCCATTGTGAAAGCTAGCGGGGACACTGTACATCCTGCCATAATACCAACCTCCAATCTTTGCCAGCCTGTTGTGAGCTCTGCGATACTTGCACACAGTCTGATGTCTTGGAAATATGCTTTCACCAAGTTAACAACTATCTCCGGCACTTTAAAGTAGTCAAAGGAACTCCAAATAAGGTTATGTGGCACTGACCCAAACGCATTAGCCAGATCTAAAAATACAACATTCAAGTCTCTTTTCTCCCTCTTAGCTGTCTGAATCTGATGCCAAATCATGCCAGTATGCTCTAAGCATCCCGCAAATCCTGGTATCCCTGCTTTTTGCACTGTCGTATCTATCATACCATTCCTTTCTAAGTATTTAGCCAGCCTCTGTGCTACGATACTAAAGAAAATCTTTCCCTCAACATTTAGGAGAGAAATCATCCGAAACTGGCTAAGGTCCGATGACTCCTTCTCCTTAGGGATGAAGACACCTCCTGCCCTGCGCCATGCTCTTGGAATACTTTGTTTCTCCCAAACTATTCTCAGGTATCTCCATAGTGTCCTTAAGATGCCAGGTGCACTCTTATAGACACGGTAGGGGACTCCATTAGGCCCTGGGGCCGAAGAAGCCTTTGCACGCCTAACCACCTCCACCACTTCTCTCCACCTAGGTGGGCTCACATCCATCTCCTGCTCCACTTCCCCTAATGGTGGCATGTCAGGTGGAAGACCTATGTTCCTATTCTCCTTTGAATCTGAATACGTCGACTTCAAATACTGTTCAATCTCTGATTTCGTTGCCTTAAGTTGCCCTCCTTTTTCTTGATTAAACAAGCCTTTCACAAAATTAAAGGGGTTCCTAAAAAATGCTGACCTTGCACGTTCCTTCTTCTTTCTCTTCTCCCTAAGGTGTTCTGCCCTTCTGAGTACTGCTAACCTGCTTCTCAGTTCCTCCTGCAACACCTTAATTCCCTCCCTTTCTTCTTCTGTCGCCTTCCTCCACTGCTTTCTTAACTGCCTCCTTTCCTTTACTAACTTCTCTATTTCTCTTTGCCGCCTAGACTTGCCGACCTGCACCCTCTCGCCTTTCCTTTTGACAAGCACCCCAAATCTCTCTCGACCATAGGAGTAGATCACATCTCCAATTTTATCCAATTTCTCCACTACATCTCCTCTAAGCCTGCTTAATATGACTGATAAATCTCTATCAACTGCCTCCCACTCTTTGCTATCATGCTCTAGCTTTCTGCTCCATGCTTCTCTCCTTGGCTGGCCTGTTGCCCTCAACACCAACTGCATCCCCTCTCCGTACCTCCTCCTCTCCAGGGATAGTGTTACTGATATCCTGCGAACTGTGGTTTTCTACCTGTCGCTGGACTTCATCCGACTGATTCGACTGACTTCTCAAGAAATACTGGTCGATGCGGCCACTCTGCCCTTCCACCGCTAAACACTTCCTCCTTCCCTGATGAGTTCTAAGGCCTCGGATTGATGTTATTTTCTGCCAGCCACATGGGCAAACTTGAAGCTTCTTATCCTCTGCTGCACAACTTTTGCTCTCCTTAGTTGCCTTCCCTGTCACCTGAGTACTGCTACCTCTGGCCCTAAGAGATGGGTCCGTGCCCCCATCCCTCACTGAGTCATGTATCCAAGGCATAGTCATATCCGTTATCCTGTTCGTTACCATGCAATCCACCTGTGAGTCATCTTCCACCCCTGCTCTCGCTGACTCTTGGGGTATTTTCCTTATATTGGTTGTAGCTAAGTCTGGTTGTAGCAAGGTTAAGGCTTGCCACTGCTGCCATGGGTTGCTAGCCCATACCAGCACCTGTGGGGTCTTTTCCCTCCTGTCAGCTGTCTTTCCAAGCAGTCACATGGTCTTTCCCATGTTGTCAGCTGCTCTATTCACAACAGTCACTAGCCAAGCTAGTTGTGAGTTAAACACAAGATACTTGTGCTCAAAAAGAGGATTCATTCTCAGTGAAGAACCTTGGAGCTCTAATCTGCCTCTATACCTGCCAAAGAGCAGTGATTCCTAACACGTCTCTGGGGGTCATCAGGTGGAAACCTCCCTTCAACAGTGTTTCGCCTACTTAGTCCCACTACACCTCCAGGAGGTTAGGCAGTGAACTCCGGCGTCCCAGAGTCACCCCCCCTAGTGCCAGTTCACACTGCTCCTACACAATCCAAACAGCACCGCCACGTTCAACTGACCCAGAGATACTCTAGGTAGTGGCCAGTACCGATGCTACCATTTATACAATTTAAATAAAGTTTACTTGAACTGAGTTGAGGCAAAATATCTCTATCACTCCTGGTGGTTGACTGTGGTATAGGTGATAGGAGCCTGACTGATCAAGACTAAAAATGCCTTCAGTTTTGTCATAAAATAATAAATATATATCAACAATGTACATCAAATAATAATGTTAAGCCAAAATGTGATTTTTATCTCATTTTGTTTGACTGTCCGGCCCCCAAGGTGTCTGTCCAGAAAAATTCTGGCCCTCCGACAAACATAGTTGGTGACCCCTGCCACAGAGAAGTCATAAAAATAATTAGATACTGATAAAGGGTTTGGTGTATTGAGCTCATCTGTAGTTCATTTTAATTCGTTTGGAGCATTTGTAAGAACCTTGAACCCACATTTCTCAATAATGTGAAGCTCATTTGTGCAAATGTCCACTCTCCTCCCATGACCTTGACCTGCATGTTTCCTCCTGGCTTTAATTGCAGAAACTGACTGTTGCAGTGACACTTCATCATTATCATATGGACAAGGACACACAGTGATACACGATACATAAATGAGGGGTAAATGCATGAAAACAGGAAGAGATAATCAACTGAACCAATTAAAAATGAATGAATGGACAGAAAATAAGCTACAAATTCTAATCTAAATTTTCTTGAAATACAATATAAAGATTTTGCCTCTGAGGTAATGTTTCAGTCATGAATTTAGAATGCATTTATGTATAATGTTGAAGGGAAAAGTCAAAGTGAATTGGTTGTAAATTTCATATTTATATCCAACATTTGGCATCACAGGATACCTGAAGAAAGTTATTTTAAGATAACAAGTTAACACCTGAACTGACTTTGACACATACATAAAAATGGATTGCACTGGTGCAGATGTGGCTTTCTCAAAGCAAACAACAACACAGTGATTCGTTGCTCTCTTTAAATGATTCATCACATCATATTCTTGTTGATATGTGACTGCTGGAAAGGACATCACTGCTCCTCTCTGGGACGCTGATGTCAGAAGCAAATGACCTGAAGGTCACAAGAAAACATGCTCAGGCATCACATGACATGTCAAATGCTTTAACTGTTTGTAAAACTTTGCACAGTTCATGCCTTTTTTTAACTTACCAATCAAGAACAAATATAATCCACAGTAAGGTACCTGGGAAGATCATCACAACGCCAAGTTGTCCCCAGACTTTCTTCAGTAACTTGTATTTCGCACTCTGTTTTCCGTTCACATCTGAGGATGAATTAAAAAGAAAAGCAGTTGTTATCATTGTAAAAGCAAACCACATAAAAATGTTATTCTACATTGAGAACATAAACGAGTCATTCTGATGTACATCCAGTAATGGTCCTACACAGAGAAGAAGTAATACTACTGATCATGATCCTTTTCTCCATTCAAAATCTTTTGTCTTTTCAACCAATACACACTGATATTTCACTCGTGGGTCGGTTTGGTAACTCCAACAGAAGGTCATAGTTGACGGGGTATCGGTGCAGGTGGTCGCGTCAAAACGTCCAAACCTGGCCCTCAGAATGTCAATGGTTCCTTTTTCTGAGGGTAACAGACAGATGAGGACAAAATGTGTCATGAGAGTAGAAAAGAAATGTTGCAGACTCTGGCTTCATGCAGATTTCTTTTAGTATGAGTTAAATAGGCCACACCACATAAAGAGGCTGTCAGCGAATCCAAATTGATTCCAGAAACAAATTGAAATATACTGCTGTAGGACTAAAGCACAACATTTCATGCTCTAGGGCAATATGATTATATGGCAACACTCAGGATTTAATATAGGTTTGAATTAAGGACAATATATTTCTCAACAACATCATCAAGAGATGCATCATTGTTTTTCAAGAGCTGAAGCATTTCCATGCAGACAAGGTTACAGATGCATTCTTACCACATGAAATCTTTGCCTGATTTCCTTCACATTCAACAACGGTCTGCACATCTGCCAAAACATCAGGAGACAAGTTTATATTCATTCTGACATCTGCGCTGATGGCTGCAGAATTATGCTGCTGAACACCATCAAGTCCTCTGCTGTGCTGAAACATACTCACCAACTACTTTTTTTTCACAGATATAGGTGATCTGAATGAATGTTGAATCTCCTGAATAATCACAGTTAAACATCTCCTGATCAGGTTTGGACAGTCGGCAGCTTTCCCTTCTGTCACAGCTGGAGAAATATTAGAAAAGCAGCATTTTACTGTTGCAGCTGCTCGAGGTGGAGCTAGTTCTCTGTTACAACTTTGTTTTCATTGTTTGGACGATATTAGCTTATTTGTGATAAACTGGACAATTTGGCCTATTTTAGAAAACGTCATGATGATCACAACTTTCTTAGAATTTCATCACTCAGCAACTCTTCACGCTTGGAATCTCTATGAATGTGGCCACTGAAACTTAACAAAACGTTTTATCAAGAAGTCACAAGCCAAAAGGCTGGGAACAACTGGTTTCAATTTGAACAATCTGTTTTATTTCATAGGCTTATCGTAGCTTTTCATGTGAAACTTAATGAATGCAGTAAAGTCAAAAGTACAACATTTTCCTGAAATGCAGTGCAGTAAATGTATAAAGTGGCAGTACTCAAGTGACGTACCTCAACGCTGTACTTAAGTAAATGTGCGTGCAAGTGTCCCACTGATAATAAAAATAAACCCAGAAAATGGAACTGGAAAATAACCCAGTGTCACCAGCCAGCCCTGTCCCTTTAAGACGGCTGCTGTGTTTGTGTGTGTGTGTGTGTGTGTGTGTGTGTGTGTGTGTGTACATCGGCATGCAGGAAGTAAACAGAGAGAGAAGTGTTAGGCTCAGTGTCAAACAGACGAAAAACGTGAATAAGTGTTATTGCACAGCAGTGTCCAGATATATTTTGACCAGGCCTGGTGTTGTGTTTTGCATCTGCAAGAGGAAGGAATTAAATGTCTGCACGAACGGTCCGACTTCGTCCTTTTCCTTCTTCTGACTTACTTGGCCCGGACTCAGACGCAAGTTACCAGCAGCAAGCCAAATACATAAAAAAAAAAAAACCCAGCTCCTAAATACGGTTCGGAGTGAGAGAGAGACAGAGGGTTAAGAAGGTAACACCAGTTGCCCTTTTCCTGATGTAAAAAATATGTTTTATTTTAGTTGGTTGTGAACTTTTTTCCCCCACATCCTGCTATTATCCTTTATTTTTACTCAATCAACAAAATTGACAACTATGATGAAGTAAAGACAACAGAAAATCTCTCACATGAACTTCATCCATGGTAGCGTTGTCCGGTTTATGCAGCTTGATTTTGTGGTCGTAGCGGGCTGGCTTCTGGCAGCACAGTCCACAGAGCTTATCTCACCATACTCCACTGACAGCACCTGAATTTGTCCGTTAGCTAAACATAAAGAAAACATGGATCATAAAGCAAAATAGTAACATTATGTGATGGTAGGAGAAGGAAGAGAGAGCCTGAATGCTCACAGGCCCTGTTTACACCTGGCATGAACATGCATTTTAGGTGATCCAATCACAGGTGCATAACCAAGACACAAAGCTGTTCACACCTGTGTCTATCATTTGTCTCCATGGTGTGCACCTGATCACTTGTAAGGTAAGGTAACACAATCAACAGGCCCTGCACTCAGTTATTATGTTTACTTCACACTGGCCAAAATGTACTCCACTTACATCTGAGCTCCTCTCCATTTTTCAAGCATTGGTGTGCTGCAACCAAAACAACCACCACTTCTTGCATTGATGAGGTATGTTACGTTCTTACGAGTTACATCCTGGTCTGAGACACATCGGGACAACTAGGGTTGACACAACAAAATATATGAGGTCTCATGCATCCCAGACCACCTTGGCAAGTGGTTTGAGTGGTTGGATCCAATTGCATCTTGGTGGTTGTTAACAATTGTATTTAGGGCTATCCACTTGTCATTCGATCAAAAAACACATGTTAATACCAGTTGTAATCAGGGTCAGAGAGTAAAGAAGCTGGTGAGAGTTCACACTTTGTGTCCTGTTAAAATGTAAACGAATAACAGAATACATACGGCATTGCAGCTCGCTGTTTACACCAGGACATGCCACATCATAGAGTTGTCCCACTGGAAAGTACAGCATATGACATTGTGAAAATATATCAGTTGACAATGATCAGCACTTCAAGCACACTTAGTGACACTTGGTTTTGACTTCTGTTGTTTATTTTTTTCAGATTTCCCTCTGATCTTGGTTTATTTCTTGTGAATTATTAGATAATTTAATTCCTGCAAGATTATAAATGATGAACGATTGTTTACAAAGTAAAATTTAAAGTAAAAGAATAAAGAGAAGAAAGGAAACAAAACATTTCCTGAATACAGTTTACAAGAGAAAGCAAATAGAAATCACAGCAGAGAAAGTCAAGTTGAACAAACAACAAAACATAAAATGAAGTATGAAAGGTAAAAACAAAACTCTGTTCAGGAAGGAAGAAAGGAATCAGAGGATCATAGAAACTGTAATCATTTACCAGCAGATGTCCAACACCAAGCTGCAGCCAGGACTGAAAGACACAAAATGTTCAAAAAATATAATTGATCCCATAAAGGACATGGAACATAACTTTTTAAAGTTTAAAGACCATCAGAGACACAGAACAGGTCGTAAACTCACTGGTGATGAGTGTCAGTCTTGTGGAAAGCATCTTGTCAGCTGTGTAGCAAGTGATGATTGTCCAGCAGACAGCAGCTTTTTATACACATGTACATATACATATATGCATATACATTGTTCTTCATGTGCACACACACACACACACACACACACCCTGAAGGAGCAGAGTGCTGAAACCCAACAGTCAACAGCCCTGGGGGGTACACAGTCACAGTGTCAACAGGACAGAATTTTAAAAAAAGGCCACGAGGTATTGACATCAAATTGGCTTGATTCACATTTTAATTTTTTGCATCTCAATCTCATCTCAGTTCTCTTGATTGTCGTTTCTCTGATGCTCGCTTGAACCGGAAGTACTTCTGGTCTTCCATCTTGCTGACCATCCCAAAGCTCTTATTTCGGTTCCGAGGAGCGAGGATCAGGAAGAGAGGAGGGATCTTGGAGGAGCCATGAGCCAGGATCCGTGAGGGCATTTTTCCCGGAAGTCTTTCAAACTGAACGGTATCAAGACTCACATCTGGCACATTTAAACAAAGTGGTGGAGAAATGTAAGTATCTGCAATGAATGGCTGTAATTCAGACGTGCCGACCTTAACGCCACGTCCTCCAAAGAGCAATAATACAAGAATAGAATATGGGGAACCATCGTGTTTCAATTCAATTTATTGCATCCACAACCCGTTCAGCTGCATTACAAATCTCACTAACAGCAGCCTCCGAGCATGTGTGGAACATATTTGATCATATAGATACAGCACTCTGTTATTTATCAAACTTCACGCGTCACGAGCCTCCACGTGGCCGGCCACGTTATGTTTCCAGAACTGTCACTGACACATAAACCAAACACATCAGCCTCTCGTCACGTGTCCTGCGTGTTAGCTGAGTGAAATAATGTGTTTCATGACTTCATGGCTTGTAGGGTTCCCTTCATTGACAGCTCTGAAATGTTCATGGAGTGCATTGAAGTCAGAAACTTAATTTGTTGCACATCTTTAATCAAAGAAAGTTGTTCTCTCCGGTGAACTCCACAAATGTCTGATTTGCTGTTCTCTTTTGATTAGTGATCAGTTCATACGCATGAAAGATAGCTTTTTAAATATTGCAGGTTATCCTCTTGGGACACAACTAAACAGTCTTGTGGGCCCTTTCAGCTCATTTCCTCTGAGGTAGCAGAGGCACCAAGCCTCCTTTGGCCATTGCAACAAAGCAACAACACACTCAAACACACTGACATAAGTTTCAACTACTGACTCCAAATGGAGGCACCAATACACGACTGACATCAAGGGAACCTGATCCTACTGATGAAGTGGGCACGGTATGAGTATGCATATTTAAAGCTGAGGGTTCTGATGTATTGGAGGGTGCTGTTTTAGGTTGTGTGGCTGTTTATACACAACTAATTGATGTAGTCTGATTTACTTCTCCATCTCCAAATGAGGGTCCAGCTCTTGAGTTTGAGAGCTTTCTCTGTTTGTGCATCTAACTCCAATTTACAAAGCAAGACATAAATGTTTTGTGTGGGATGGTTTCTTGGAAGTTGCATTGCTGTTTGATAATTCACTGCACTGATGATAATTTTTTTCTACTTTCACAAACTCTGTGTGCTGTTTTTCTCTGATGCCCAAAACCTCATCACCCGAGGGTGGAAACATTTACTTAAGTAAAGGACCGCTGGTTATTGACCACTCCTTTTTCCATGTTCCATAGCTAAAGGTGTTGGTTTATACTATACAAACTGTTTGGTATGTTCACCTCTGAGCATACGGAACATACATACATTATTCAAATATCGGTGTGCACAACACTATTTTTCCAGGAAACATTTGAACAAAGAAAGAAAGTAAAAGATCACATAGCATTTTGGGGAATGTTTTGCAGTGTTGCTAACTTATGACACATTTTTGCTCAAACTATTTACGGATCTGTCAGGTTTCCGATATGCGTCCCCCACAATGTTAAACTCATTCCTACACCCTTGAATGTATGTATGTATACGTGTTATGATCTTAAGACCTGGGCAAACCACCCAGAACAAACACTTCTCCCTCTTCCTCTTGAACAAAATGGCTTGAGTCCTCAACCAAAGCATAATGATTTTGTCATTCCAGGGCTGTCCGCTTACTCTATCTGGTGGCAGCACTGCTACTGGCGAGCTAAAAATTTAGCAGCACACACAGGTGCACGGTTTCACATGTTTTATTGATCAAATCCATTTGATATTGGTCAAAAATGCATTTACTTAGGTTGACTGGCAACTGAACTGGATCTGTCAGTAACAACTTTCTGACATGAAAGTTTTCTTCGGTAGTGGCACTGAGCTGGAATAAGGCGACAAAACATTTTGGCATGTTTTGATGTGACTTGGGAACACTGACAAAGTTAGTAGTAAAATAATGGACCAGTGACCATCCCAGGATTAAGATGACTTAATGTTGTTGGAGTTAATTTATGATATATTTCTGTCACACCGTGGTGAGGTCTGACCAGTGACCATCCCAGGACTAAGATGACTTAATGTTGTTGGAGTTAATTTATGATATATTTCTGTCACACCGTGGTGAGGTCTGTCTTGTCTTGGGGTTTTTTTCTCGTCATTTCCTGTTTTATTTTGAAGGTCTAACTCTCCTCTCGTTTCAGAGCGCTTGCCTTTCCTCATGTGTCACCTGTGTGTCCGCCCCAATCATATGTTGTCTCCACCTGTTCCTGGTTCACCCGAGCCTGTCTTTTCCCTTGCCCATTGCCATAGCCACAGCGTTCATTCTCGTAAGCCTTTGTTCCTCTCCGTGAGTGTTTTTTGTTTGTAACTTTAATAACCTAGTTTCTGTTTTCTTTTTCAAGTTTATAGCTTAGCCCGAATTGTTTTTCATCTTTAAGAGTGATTTTCTATTTGATTATTTTGTCATTTAGATTCTTGTTCCTCCGTTTCTTAGGAGTGTATTTTTGTTTTGATAGTTTTTCTAGTACAGTTCTTTCTGTTGTTCAGTTAACCTTTTCATTGCCCTTTGCGTTCTTCCTCCTTCGGGAGCGTTTTGTTTTCTAGTTTTGTAGCCGTAGTGGTTTATCTCCTAGCCTCATTTAGAGCGTTTTTGGTTGTCTTGTTTATTCTCTTGTATGCCCATATTTATAGTGATTTCCTGTTCTTGCTATAGTGTATGTTTCATAGCCTGTTTGTTTGGCACGTAGCGACGAGGTTACTGGGTTGCTTGAATAAAACTCGATGTGTTATGTGTCGTCATTTAGGAATTGGCTTCCGCATCAACTTTCGTTTCATGGCCTTGGAGGTGCCGTTTTACCTGTGTTAAAAGGCCTTTTCCTTCCACTAACTGATGTTGTATTCGTGTTAAGGCCAGTGATTGATATGACAGCCCGACAGTCCAGGCTTTGTTTCAGCTGTGTTTGTTTTTAAAGCGCTCTAAGAATAAAGTTTACTTGAACTGAGTTGAGGCAAAATATCTATATAACTTGCTATTAACTTTTGTCCTGTTATAATGTTGAAGGGAAAAGTCAAAGTGAATTGGTTGTAAATTTCATATTTATATCCAACATTTGGCATCACAGGATACCTGAAGAAAGTTATTTTAAGATAACAAGTTAACACCTGAACTGACTTTGACACATACATAAAAATGGATTGTACTGGTGCAGATGTGGCTTTCTCAAAGCAAACAACAACACAGTGATTCGTTGCTCTCTTTTAATGATTCATCACATCATATTCTTGTTGATATGTGACCGCTGGAAAGGACATCACTGCTCCTCTCTGGGACGCTGATGTCAGAAGTAAATGACCTGAAGGTCACAAGAAAACATGCTCAGGCATCACATGACATGTCAAATGCTTTAACTGTTTGCAAAACTTTGCACAGTTCATGCCTTTTTTTTACTTACCAATCACTGACAAATATAATCCACAGTAAGGTACCTGGGAAGATCATCACAACGCTGAGTTGTCCCCAGACTTTCTTCAGTAACTTGTATTTCGCACTCTGTTTTCGAACCACATCTGAGAATGAATTGAAAAGAAAAGCAGTTGTTATCATTGTAAAAGCAAACCACATAAAAATTTTATTCTACATTGAGAACATAAACGAGTCATTCTGATGTACATTCAGTAATGGTCCTACACAGAGAAGAAGTAATACTACTGATCATGATCCTTTTCTCCATTCAAAACTTTTGTCTTTTCAACCAATACACACTGAATTTTCACTCGTGGTTCGGCTTGGTAACTCCAACAGAAGGTCATAGTTGACGGGGTATCGGTGCAGGTGGTCGCGTCAAGACGTCCAAAATTGGCCTTCAGAATCTCAATGGTTCCTTTTTCTGAGGGTAACAGACAGATGAGGACAAAATGTGTCATGAGAGTAGAAAAGAAATGTTGCAGACTCTGGCTTCATGCAGATTTCTTTTAGAATGAGTTAAATAGGCCACACCACATAAAGAGGCTGTCAGCGAATCCAAATTGATTCCAGGAACAACCTTCTGAAGGCCTCGTAATGATGTCTCCCACCCTAATGGTGGAACATGATCATCTCATCACCATCAGATGTGTTTCTATGGTGGGGCCTGTTGAAAACACAAGTGAGTGGGTCTGACCTGGACTGTGGATTTTGAAGAAGGCCTGAGGGCCAAAACGTCATCTATTAAAAGAAATACATATGGAGCCAGAGTCTGTGACACTTCTTTTCTACTCTCAAGTTTACCTTCAGTGATCACCACAAGAGACTGATTTCAGCTAAAATCTACCAGTAAACAATTGATCTGGCTTGATAAAGTCATGAAAATATCATCACTTTACAAATGCAAACCTGACTGAGCATACGATGAATCAACTTAAAAACAGGATGCAATTCACCAAAAATGAACACCCACAGCCTCTTCTTACATGTTAAGATTTAGTTTGACCTGTCTTTAGCATTTTTTGCTGAACTTTACCATTTAAACAGATTATATTCCAGACTTTTTTCTCTTAGGTTTGACTGAATTTTCCCCATTCAGGTTTTTTCAAATTGAAATATCCTGCTGTAGGACTAAAGCACAACATTTCATGCTCTAGGGCAATATGATTATATGGCAACACTCAGGATTTAGTATAGGTTTGAATTAAGGACAATATATTTCTCAACAACATCATCAAGAGATGTATCATTGTTTTTCCAGAACCGAAGCATTTCCAGACAAGATTATGGATGCATTCTTACCACATGAAATCTTTGCCTGATTTCCTTCACATTCAACAAAGGTCTGCACATCTGCCAAAACATCAGGAGACAAGTTTATATTCATTCTGACATCTGCGCTGATGGCTGCAGAATTATGCTGCTGAACACCATCAAGTCCTCTGCTGTGCTGAAACATACTCACCAGCCCATCTGTCTTCACAGATATAGGTGATCTGAATGAATGTTGAATCTCCTGAGTAATCACAGTCTAACATCTCCTGATCAGGTTTGGACAGTCGGCAGCTTTCCCTTCCGTCACAGCTGGAGAAATATTAGAAAAAGGCAAGTAAGCAGCATTTTACTGTTGCAGCTGCTCGAGGTGGAGCTAGTTCTCTGTTACAACCTTGTTTTCATTGTTTGGACAATATTAGCTTATTTGTGATATGTTGGACAATTTGGCCTATTTTAGAAAACGTCATGATGATCACAACTTTCTTAGAATTTCATCACTCAGCAACTCTTCACGCTTGGAATCTCTATGAATGTGGCCACTGAAACTTAACAAAACGTTTTATCAAGAAGTCACAAGCCAAAAGGCTGGGAACAACTGGTTTCAATTTGAACAATCTGTTTTATTTCATAGGCTTATCGTAGCTTTTCATGTGAAACTTAATGAATGCAGTAAAGTCAAAAGTACAACATTTTCCTGAAATGCAGTGCAGTAAATGTATAAAGTGGCAGTACTCAAGTGACGTACCTCAACGCTGTACTTAAGTAAATGTGCGTGCAACTGTCCCACTGATAATAAAAATAAACCCAGAAAATGGAACTGGAAAATAACCCAGTTGCCCTTTTCCTGATGTAAAATATGTTTTATTTTAGTTGGTTGTGAACTTTTTTCCCCCACATCCTGCTCTTATCCTTTATTTTTACTCAATCAACAAAATTGACAACTATAATGAAGTAAAGACAACAGAAAATCTCTCACACAAACTTCATCCATGGTAGCATGGACCGGTTCATGCAGACTGATTTTGTGGTCGTAGCGGGCTGGCTTCTGGCAGCACAGTCCACAGAGCTTATCTCACCATACTCCACTGACTGCACCAGAATGATTTGTCCCTCAGCTAAACATAAAGAAAACATGGATCATAAAGCAAAATAGTAACAATATGTGATGGTAGGAGAAGGAAGAGAGAGCCTGAATGCTCACAGGCCCTGTTTACACCTGGCATGAACATGCATTTTAGGTGATCCAATCACAGGTGCATAACCAAGACACAAAGCTGTTCACACCTGTGTCTATCATTTGTCTCCATGGTGTGCACCTGATCACTTGTAAGGTAAGGTAACACAATCAACAGGCCCTGCACTCAGTTATTATGTTTACTTCACACTGGCCAAAATGTACTCCACTTACATCTGAGCTCCTCTCCATTTTTCAAGCATTGGTGTGCTGCAACCAAAACAACCACCACTTCTTGCATTGATGAGGTATGTTACGTTCTTACGAGTTACATCCTGGTCTGAGACACATCGGGACAACTAGGGTTGACACAACAAAATATATAAGGTCTCATGCATCCCAGACCACCTTGGCAAGTGGTTTGAGTGGTTGGATCCCAATGGTTGTTAACAATTGTATTTAGGGCTATCCACTTGTCATTCGATCAAAAAACACATGTTAATACCAGTTGTAAACAGGGTCAGAGAGTAAAGAAGCTGGTGAGAGTTCACACTTTGTGTCCTGTTAAAATGTAAAACTGAATACATACGGCATTGCAGCTCGCTGTTTACACCAGGACATGCCACATCATAGAGTTGTCCCACTGGAAAGTACAGCATATGACATTGTGAAAATATATCAGTTGACAAAGATCAGCACTTCAGGCACACTTAGTGACACTTGGTTTTTATTTCTGTTGTTTGTTTGTTTTTTCAGATTTCCCTTCTGATCTTGGTTTATTTCTTGTGAATTATTAGATAATTTAATTCCTGCAAGATTATAAATGATGAACGATTGTTTACAAAGTAAAATTTAAAGTAAAAGAATAAAGAGAAGAAAGGAAACAAAACATTGACTGAATACAGTTTACAAGAGAAAGCAAATAGAAATCACAGCAGAGAAAGTCAAGTTGAACAAACAACAAAACATAAAATGAAGTATGAAAGGTAAAAACAAAATTCTGTTCAGGAAGGAAGAAAGGAATCAGAGGATCATAGAAACTGTAATCATTTACCAGCAGATGTCCAACACCAAGCTGCAGCCAGGACTGAAAGACACAAAATGTTCAAAAAATATAATTGATCCCATAAAGGACATGGAACATAACTTTTTAAAGTTTAAAGACCATCAGAGACACAGAACAGGTCGTAAACTCACTGGTGATGAGTGTCAGTCTTGTGGAAAGCATCTTGTCAGCTGTGTAGCAAGTGATGATTGTCCAGCAGACAGCAGCTTTTTATACACATGTACATATACATATATGCATATACATTGTTCTTCATGTGCACACACACACACACACACCCTGAAGGAGCAGAATGCTGAAACCCAACAGTCAACAGCCCTGGGGGGTACACAGTCACAGTGTCAACAGGACAGAATTCCAAAAAAAGGCCACAAGGTATTGACATCAAATTGGCTTGATTCACATTTTAATTTTTTGCATCTCAATCTCATCTCAGTTCTCTTGATTGTCGTTTCTCTGATGCTCGCTTGAACCGGAAGTACTTCTGGTCTTCCATCTTGCTGACCATCCCAAAGCTCTTATTTCGGTTCCGAGGAGCGAGGATCGGGAAGAGAGGAGGGATCTTGGAGGAGCCATGAGCCAGGATCCGTGAGGGCATTTTTCCCGGAAGTCTTTCAAACTGAACGGTATCAAGACTCACATCTGACACATTTAAACAAAGTGGTGGAGAAATGTAAGTATCTGCAATGAATGGCTGTAATTCAGACGTGCCGACCTTAACGCCACGTCCTCCAAAGAGCAATAATACAAGAATAGAATATGGGGAACCATCGTGTTTCAATTCAATTTATTGCATCCACAACCCGTTCAGCTGCATTACAAATCTCACTAACAGCAGCCTCCGAGCATGTGTGGAACATATTTGATCATATAGATACAGCACTCTGTTATTTATCAAACTTCACGTGTCACGAGCCTCCACGTGGCCGGCCACGTTATGTTTCCAGAACTGTCACTGACACATAAACCAAACACATCAGCCTCTCGTCACGTGTTCTGCGTGTTAGCTGAGTGAAATAATGTGTTTCATGACTTCA
Source organism: Chelmon rostratus (assembly GCF_017976325.1). Taxonomy (NCBI): domain Eukaryota; kingdom Metazoa; phylum Chordata; class Actinopteri; order Chaetodontiformes; family Chaetodontidae; genus Chelmon; species Chelmon rostratus. Next base: position 5,705,345 of record NC_055681.1, on the reverse strand, counting down.
TGGCTTGTAGGGTTCCCTTCATTGACAGCTCTGAAATGTTCATGGAGTGCATTGAAGTCAGAAACTTAATTTGTTGCACATCTTTAATCAAAGAAAGTTGTTCTCTCCGGTGAACTCCACAAATGTCTGATTTGCTGTTCTCTTTTAATTAGTGATCAGTTCATACGCATGAAAGATAGCTTTTTTAATATTGCAGGTTATCCTCTTGGGACACAACTAAACAGTCTTGTGGGCCCTTTCAGCTCATTTCCTCTGAGGTAGCAGAGGCACCAAGCCTCCTTTGGCCATTGCAACAAAGCAACAACACACTCAAACACACTGACATAAGTTTCAACTACTGACTCCAAATGGAGGCACCAATACACGACTGACATCAAGGGAACCTGATCCTACTGATGAAGTGGGCACGGTATGAGTATGCATATTTAAAGCTGGGGGTTCTGATGTATTGGAGGGTGCTGTTTTAGGTTGTGTGGCTGTTTATACACAACTAATTGATGTAGTCTGATTTACTTCTCCATCTCCAAATGAGGGTCCAGCTCTTGAGTTTGAGAGCTTTCTCTGTTTGTGCATCTAACTCCAATTTACAAAGCAAGACATAAATGTTTTGTGTGGGATGGTTTCTTGGAAGTTGCATTGCTGTTTGATAATTCACTGCACTGATGATAATTTTTTTCTACTTTCACAAACTCTGTGTGCTGTTTTTCTCTGATGCCCAAAACCTCATCACCCAAGGGTGGAAACATTTACTTAAGTAAAGGACCGCTGGTTATTGACCACTCCTTTTTCCATGTTCCATAGCTAAAGGTGTTGGTTTATACTATACAAACTGTTTGGTATGTTCACCTCTGAGCATACGGAACATACATACATTATTCAAATATCGGTGTGCACAACACTATTTTTCCAGGAAACATTTGAACAAAGAAAAAAAGTAAAAGATCACATAGCATTTTGGGGAATGTTTTGCAGTGTTGCTAACTTATGAAATATTTTTGCTCAAACTATTTACCGTCTGTCAGGTTTCCGATATGCGTCCCTCACAATGTTAAACTCATTCCTACACCCTTGAATGTATGTATGTATACGTGTTATGATCTTAAGACCTGGGCAAACCACCCAGAACAAACACAAACACAAATTTAGTAGCACACACAGGTGCATGGTTTCACATGTTTTATTGATCAAAATCCATTTGATATTGGTCAAAAATGCATTTACTTAGGTTGACTGGCAACTGAACTGGATCTGTCAGTAACAACTTTCTGACATGAAAGTTTTCTTTGGTAGTGGCACTGAGCTGGAATGAGGCGACAAAACATTTTGGCTCGTTTTGATGTGACTTGGGAACACTGACAAAGTTAGTAGTAAAATAATGGACCAGTGACCATCCCAGGACTAAGATGACTTAATGTTGTTGGAGTTAATTTATGATATATTTCTGTCACACCGTGGTGAGGTCTGTCTTGTCTTGGGGTTTTTTTCTCGTCATTTCCTGTTTTATTTTGAAGGTCTAACTCTCCTCTCGTTTCAGAGCGCTTGCCTTTCCTCATGTGTCACCTGTGTGTCCGCCCCAATCATATGTTGTCTCCACCTGTTCCTGGTTCACCCGAGCCTGTCTTTTCCCTTGCCCATTGCCATAGCCACAGCGTTCATTCTCGTAAGCCTTTGTTCCTCTCCGTGAGTGTTTTTTGTTTGTAACTTTAATAACCTAGTTTCTGTTTTCTTTTTCAAGTTTATAGCTTAGCCCGAATTGTTTTTCATCTTTAAGAGTGATTTTCTATTTGATTATTTTGTCATTTAGATTCTTGTTCCTCCGTTTCTTAGGAGTGTATTTTTGTTTTGATAGTTTTTCTAGTACAGTTCTTTCTGTTGTTCAGTTAACCTTTTCATTGCCCTTTGCGTTCTTCCTCCTTCGGGAGTGTTTTTGTTTTCTAGTTTTGTAGCCGTAGTGGTTTATCTCCTAGCCTCATTTAGAGCGTTTTTGGTTGTCTTGTTTATTCTCTTGTATGCCCATATTTATAGTGATTTCCTGTTCTTGCTATAGTGTATGTTTCATAGCCTGTTTGTTTGGCACGTAGCGACGAGGTTACTGGGTTGCTTGAATATAACTCTATGTGTTATGTGTCATCATTTAGGAATCGGCTTCAGCTTCAACTTTCGTTTCATGGCCTTGGAGGTGCCGTTTTACCTGTGTTAAAAGGCCTTTTCCTTCCACTAACTGACGTTGTATTCGTTTTAAGGCCAGTGATTGATATGACAGCCCCACAGTCCAGGCTTTGTTTCAGCTGTGTTTGTTTTTAAAGCGCTCTATAAATAAAGTTTACTTGAACTGAGTTGAGGCAAAATATCTCTATCACTCCTAGTGGTTGACTGTGGTATAGGTATACCACAGATCGGAGCCTGACTGATCAAGGCTAAAAATGCCTTCAGTTTTGTCATAAAATAATAAATATATATCAACAATACCCCTCCTTGAACCACCACCTTATTGTGGTGTTGGGGTTTGAGTACTCGAATGATCCTAGGACAGGCATGGGCAAACTACGGCCCGAGGGCCATATGCGGCCCGTTACAAAATTTAATCCGGCCCGCCGAACTTGAACAAATTATATCAATAAACCTTGTTAATGTTTTATTTTCCCTGCAATTCTGGCTTTTTCCCAATAGATGGCGCACTCTAGATACATTGAGCTTTGTTGAGGTGAAGCGTATTACTCCACGTTTGCGCTTTACTCTTCGACCCTCAGCCCTTCTGTAAAGATGAGCGGAGCTAAGATGTCCAGTTTTTAATAAGGAGTGGACAACTAAATATTTTTGACTGAACACCGATCAGGCGGTGTTTAAAGACTATGATACAGCAAGAAAACTGACTCCAGACTTTGATGCGCTGGATAAAAAGGGAGACCAACAACACTGTTCCCACTGAAATTAAAAGTACGTTTCTCCGTTGTGTTATGTAAAAAATGCATTTGAAACTAATTTGTTCTGTCTGTTAAGGGATGCACATATGTGGTGCTCAGGTGCACGTACGTTCTCAAAACCAAGTGCGCAAATGCAGCGCGATCAAATATAACGCGCTCCACATACTGGCGCGTTGTCACTGTTCCGTCCTCGCGCTGCTCGTTGTTGAGTTTTGGCATTAGGGATGATTGAATAGAAGGAGAGGACAAGTAGACCTGCATCTCCTACCGTTTTTTAAATGAAGACAGTCAGGAGGAGACTGATGATGATAATATCCTTAAGGATAACACAACTTTCAGTGCTTTAAAATAATGAAAAAAAGTCATTTCAATAAATAGCTCAGTTCTGTGGGACTTCAAAGACAGATATTTAGTTGTAATGCTTTTGTTCATTTTCAATTGAAATTAAAGCACATGTGTTCTACATATCTCATGATATTTTATTTTCTCTTATGAGGTGGATTACCAAAACACTCCATCCATCTGCTCCTGGTCCGGCCCCCCAGTCAAATTTTAGAACCCTTTGTGGCCCACAAGTGAAAAAGTTTGCCCACCCCTGTCCTAGGAGCTATGTTGTCCGGGGCTTATTGCCCGTGGTAGGGTCTCCCAAGGCAAACAGGTCCTAGGTGACAGGTCAGACTAAGAGCAGTTCCATAGCCCCAATGATGGATCAAAGAACAAGGAAGACCACGTCGCCCGGACTGGCAATACCGGGGCCCCACCCTGGAGCCAGGCCTGGGGTCGGCGCTCGTAGGCGAGCGCCTGGTGGCCGGGCCTTTGCCCACGGGGCCCGGCCGGGCACAGCCCGAAGGAGCGATGTGGGCCCGCCCTCCAGTAGGCCCATCACCCGCAGGAGGGATCAGAAGGGGCCGATGCGGTGGGATTTGGGTGGCAGTCGTGGGCGAGGGCCCCGACGGCCCAATCCCTGAACTAAGAATCTGGCAATGGGGACATGGAATGTCACCTCGCTGGGGGGGAAGGAGCCCGAGCTAGTGCGGGAGGTTGAGCGGTACCGGCTAGAGATAATGGGCTCACCTCCACGCACAGTCTGGGTTCTGGAACCCAACTCCTTGAGAGAGGCTGGACTCTCTTCTACTCTGGAGTTGCACACGGTGAGAGGCGGCGGGCTGGTGTGGGCTTGCTTATAGCTCCCCACCTTAGCCGCCATGTGTTGGAGTTTTCCCCGGTGAACGAGAGGGTCGCTGCCCTACGCCTTCGGGTTGGGGACAGGTGCCTCACTGTTGTTTCGGCCTATGGGCCGAACAGCAGTGTAGAGTACCCACCCTTCTTGGAGTCCGTGGAAGGGGCGCTGGAAAGTACTTCTGTGCTCGTCACAGTTTGTCCATAACGAACACCATGTTCAAGCAAAAGGGTGTTCATCAGTGCACGTGGCACCAGGACACCCTAGGCCGGAGGTCAATGATCGACTTCGTAGTCGTGTCATCTGACCTTCGGCCGTATGTCTTGGACACTCGGGTGAAGAGAGGGGCTGAGCTGTCAACTGATCACCACCTGGTGGTGAGTTGGATCCACTGGCGGAGGAGGAAGCTGGACAGACTTGGCAGGCCCAAACGGGTAGTGAGGGTCTGTTGGGAATGTCTGGCGGAACCCTCTGTCAGAGGGGTTTTCAACTCCCACCTCCGGGAGAGCTTTGACCAGATCCCGAGGGAGGTTGGAGACATTGAGTCCGAATGGACCATGTTCTCCACCTCCATCGTTGACGCAGCTGTTCAGAGCTGTGGCCGTAAGGTCTCTGGTGCCTGTCATGGCGGCAATCCCCGAACCCAATGGTGGACACCGGAAGTAAGGGATGCCGTCAAGCTGAAGAAGGAGTCCTATCGAGCCTGGTTGGTTCGTGGGACTCCTGAGCCCGGTCAGTTGTGGAAGCAAAAACTCGGGTATGGGAAAAGTTCAGGGAGGCCATGGAGGAGGATTATCGGTCGGCCTCAAGGATATTCTGGCAAACCATCCGGCGCCTCAGAAGGGGGAAGCAGTACCCTGCCAACACTGTTTACAGTGGAGGTGGGGAGCTGTTGACTTTGACTGGGGATATTGTCGGGCGGTGGAAAGAATACTTTGAGGATCTCCTCAATCCCATTGCCACGCCTTCCGTAGAGGGAGCAGGGGCTGGGGAACCAGAGGCTGGCTCATCCATTACTCAGGCTGAGGTCACCGAGGTAGTTAGGAAGCTCCTCGGTGGCAAGGCACCGGGGGTGGATGAGATCCGCCCTGAGTACCTCACGTCTCTGGATGTTGTGGGGCTGTCTTGGCTGACACGCCTCTGCAACATCGCGTGGCAGTTGGGGACAGTGCCCCTGGACTGGCAGACCGGGGTGGTGGTCCCCCTATTTAAGAAGGGGGACCGGAGGGTGTGCTCCAACTATAGGGGGATCACACTCCTCAGCCTCCCTGGTCAAGTCAATTCCAGGGTACTGGAGAGGAGAATTCGGCCGATAGTCGAACCTCGGATTCAGGAGGAACAATGCGGTTTTCGTCCTGGTCGTGGAGCACTGGACCAGCTCTATACCCTCCGCAGGGTGCTCGAGGGTTCATGGGAGTTTGCCCAACCAGTCCACATGTGTTTTGTGGATTTGGAGAAGGCATTCGACCGTGTCCCTCGTGGCATTCTGTGGGGGGTGCTTTGGGAGTATGGAGTCCGGGGCCCTCTACTACGGGCCGTCCGGTCTCTGTATGACCGGAGCAGGAGCTTGGTTCGCATTGCCGGCAGTAAGTCAGACCTGTTCCCAGTGCATGTTGGACTCCGGCAGGGCTGCCCTTTGTCACCGGTTCTGTTCATTATTTTTATGGACAGAATTTCTAGGCGCAGCCAAGGGCCGGAGGGAGTCTGGTTTGGGGACCACAGGATTTCATCTCTGCTTTTTGCGGATGATGTTGTCCTGTTGGCTTCTTCGAACCAGGACCTCCAGCATGTGTTGGGGCGGTTTGCAGCCGAGTGCGAAGCGGCTGGGATGAGAATCAGCACCTCCAAGTCCGAGGCCATGGTTCTCGACCGGAAAAGGGTGGCCTGCCCTTGGAGGAGAGATCCTGCCTCAAGTGGAGGAGTTTAAGTATCTTGGGGTCTTGTTCACGAGTGAGGGAAGGATGGAACGTGAGATTGACAGGCGGATCGGTGTGGCAGCTGCAGTAATGTGGTCGCTGTACCGGTCCGTCGTGGTGAAGAAGGAGCTGAGCCGAAAGGCAAAGCTCTCTATTTACCGGTCAGTCTACGTTCCTACCCTCACCTATGGTCATGAACTTTGGGTCATGACCGAAAGAACAAGATCTCGGATACAAGCGGCTGAAATGAGTTTCCTTCGCAGGGTAGCGGGGCGCTCCCTTAGAGATAGGGTGAGGAGCTCTGTCACTCGGGAGGAGCTCAGAGTACCTCCACGTCGAGAGGAGCCAGCTGAGGTGGCTCGGGCATCTTTACCGGATGCCTCCTGGACGCCTTCCTGGGAGGGTGTTCCGGGCATGTCCCACCGGGAAGAGGCCCCGGGGAAGACCCAGGACACGCTGGAGGGACTATGTCACTAGGCTGGCCTGGGAACGCCTCAGGGTCCTCCCGGAAGAGCTGGAGGACGTGATTGGGGAGAGGGAAGTCTGGGCATCCCTGCTAAGACTGCTGCCCCCGCGAACCAGCCCCGGATAAGCGGAAGACAATGGATGGATGGATGGATATCAACAATATACATCAAATAATAATGTTCAGCCAAAATGTGATTTTTATCTCATTTTGTTTGAGTGTCCGTCCCCCAAGGTGTCTGTCCAGAAAAATTCTGGCCCTCTGTCAAATATAGTTGGTGACCCCTGCGACAGAGAAGTCATAAAAATAATTAGATATTAATAAAGGGTTTGGTGTATTGAGCTCATCTGTAGTTCATTTTAATTCATTTGGAGCATTTGTAAGAACCTAGAGCCCACATTTCTCAATAACATGAAGCTGATTTGTGCAAAGGTCCACTCTCCTCCCATGACCTTGACCTGCATGTTTCCTCCTGGCTTTAATTGCAGAAACTGACTGTTGCAGTGACACTTCATCATTATCATATGGACAAGGACACACAGTGATACAGCATACATAACTGAGGGGTAAATGCATGAAAACAGGAAGAGATAATCAACTGAACCAATTAAAAATGAATGAATGGACAGAAAATAAGCTACAAATTCTAATCTGAATTTTCTTTTTAAAACAATATAAATATTTTGCCTCTAAGGGGAAAAACTGTTTGGAAAAAACAGTCATGAAATTTAGTTTTTTCTACTTTAACTGAAAGTCCGTAATTCAGCATGGTCCATTTATTTTACTCATACATCAACTGTAACTTGCTATTAACTTTTGTCCTGTTATAATGTTGAAGGGAAAAGTCAAAGTGAATTGGTTGTAAATTTCATATTTATATCCAACATTTGGCATCACAGGATACCTGAAGAAAGTTATTTTAAGATAACAAGTTAACACCTGAACTGACTTTGACACATACATAAAAATGGATTGTACTGGTGCAGATGTGGCTTTCTCAAAGCAAACAACAACACAGTGATTCGTTGCTCTCTTTTAATGATTCATCACATCATATTCTTGTTGATATGTGACTGCTGGAAAGGACATCACTGCTCCTCTCTGGGACGCTGATGTCAGAAGCAAATGACCTGAAGGTCACAAGAAAACATGCTCAGGCATCACATGACATGTCAAATGCTTTAACTGTTTGTAAAACTTTGCACAGTTCATGCCTTTTTTTTTACTTACCAATCACTGACAAACATAAGCCACAACAAGGTACCTGGGAAGATCATCACAAAGCAAAGTTGTCCCCAGACTTTCTTCAGTAACTTCTATTTCGCACTCTGTTTTCGAATCACATCTGAGAATGAATTGAAAAGAAAAGCAGTTGTTATCATTGTAAAAGCAAACCACATAAAAATTTTATTCTACATTGAGAACATAAACGAGTCATTCTGATGTACATTCAGTAATGGTCCTACACAGAGAAGAAGTAATACTACTGATCATGATCCTTTTCTCCATTCAAAACTTTTGTCTTTTCAACCAATACATACTGATATTTCACTCGTGGTTCGGTTTGGTAACTCCAACAGAAGGTCATAGTTGACGGGGTATCGGTGCAGGTGGTCGCGTCAAAACGTCCAAAACCGGACTTCAGAATGTCAATGGTTCCTTTTTCTGAGGGTAACAGACAGAGGAGGACAAAATGTGTCATGAGAGTAGAAAAGAAATGTTGCAGACTCTGGCTTCATGCAGATTTCTTTTAGTATGAGTTAAATAGGCCACACCACATAAAGAGGCTGTCAGCGAATCCAAATTGATTCCAGAAACAACTTGCTGAAGGCCTGGTAATGATGTCTCCCACCCTAATGGTGGAACATGATCATCTCATCACCATCAGATGTGTTTCTATGGTGGGGCCTGTTGAAAACACAAGTGAGTGGGTCTGACCTGGACTGTGGATTTTGAAGAAGGCCTGAGGGCCAAAATGTCATCTATTAAAAGAAATACATATGGAGCCAGAGTCTGTGACACTTCTTTTCTACTCTCAAGTTTACCTTCAGTGATCACCACAAGAGACTGATTTCAGCTAAAATCAACCAGTAAACAATTGATGCAACTTGCTTGATAAAATCATGAAAATATCATCACTTTACAAATGCAAACCTGACTGAGCATACGATTAATCAACTTAAAAACAGGATGCAATTCACCAAAAATGAACACCCACAGCCTCTTCTTACATGTTAAGATTTAGTTTGACCTGTCTTTAGCATTTTTTGCTGAACTTTACCATTTAAACAGATTATATTCCAGACTTTTTTCTCTTAGGTTTGACTGAATTTTCTGCATTCAGGTTTTTTCAAATTGAAATATCCTGCTGTAGGACTAAAGCACAACATTTCATGCTCTAGGGCAATATGATTATATGGCAACACTCAGGATTTAATATAGGTTTGAATTAAGGACAATATATTTCTCAACAACATCATCAAGAGATGCATCATTGTTTTTCAAGAGCCGAAGCATTTCCATGCAGACAAGGTTGCAGATGCATTCTTACCACATGAAATCTTTGCCTGATTTCCTTCACATTCAACAACGGTCTGCACATCTGCCAAAACATCAGGAGACAAGTTTATATTCATTCTGACATCTGCGCTGATGGCTGCAGAATTATGCTGCTCAACACCATCAAGTCCTCTGCTGTGCTGAAACATACTCACTAGGATTACTGTCTTCACAGATATAGGTGATCTGAATGAATGTTGAATCTCCTGAGTAATCACAGTTAAAAAACTCCTGATCAGGTTTGGACAGTCGGCAGCTTTCCCTTCCGTCACAGCTGGAGAAATATTAGAAAAAGGCAAGTAAGCAGCATTTTACTGTTGCAGCTGCTCGAGGTGGAGCTAGTTCTCTGTTACAACCTTGTTTTCATTGTTTGGACAATATTAGCTTATTTGTGATATGTTGGACAATTTGGCCTATTTTAGAAAACGTCATGATGATCACAACTTTCTTAGAATTTCATCACTCAGCAACTCTTCACGCTTAGAATCTCTATGAATGTGGCCACTGAAACTTAACAAAAACGTTTTATCAAGAAGTCACAAGCCAAAAGGCTGGGAACAACTGGTTTCAATTTGAACAATCTGTTTTATTTCATAGGCTTATCGTAGCTTTTCATGTGAAACTTAATGAATGCAGTAAAGTCAAAAGTACAACATTTTCCTGAAATGCAGTGCAGTAAATGTATAAAGTGGCAGTACTCAAGTGACGTACCTCAACGCTGTACTTAAGTAAATGTGTGTGCAACTGTCAACAAAATTGACAACTATAATGAAGTAAAGACAACAGAAAATCTCTCACATTAACTTCATCCATGGTAGCATGGCCGGGCTTATGCAGCTTGATTTTGTGGTCGTAGCGGGCTGGCTTCTGGCAGCACAGTCCACAGAGCTTATCTCACCATACTCCACTGACTGCACCTGAATGATTTGTCCCTCAGCTAAACATAAAGAAAACATGGATCATAAAGCAAAATAGTAACAATATGTGATGGTAGGAGAAGGAAGAGAGAGCCTGAATGCTCACAGGCCCTGTTTACACCTGGCATGAACATGCATTTTAGGTGATCCAATCACAGGTGCATAACCAAGACACAAAGCTGTTCACACCTGTGTCTATCATTTGTCTCCATGGTGTGCACCTGATCACTTGTAAGGTAAGGTAACACAATCAACAGGCCCTGCACTCAGTTATTATGTTTACTTCACACTGGCCAAAATGTACTCCACTTACATCTGAGCTCCTCTCCATTTTTCAAGCATTGGTGTGCTGCAACCAAAACAACCACCACTTCTTGCATTGATGAGGTATGTTACGTTCTTACGAGTTACATCCTGGTCTGGGACACATCGGGACAACTAGGGTTGACACAACAAAATATATAAGGTCTCATGCATCCCAGACCACCTTGGCAAGTGGTTTGAGTGGTTGGATCCAATTGCATCTTGGTGGTTGTTAACAATTGTATTTAGGGCTATCCACTTGTCATTCGATCAAAAAACACATGTTAATACCAGTTGTAAACAGGGTCAGAGAGTAAAGAAGCTGGTGAGAGTTCACACTTTGTGTTCTGTTAAAATGTAAACGAATAACAGAATACATACCGCATTGCAGCTCGCTGTTTACACCAGGACATGCCACATCATAGAGTTGTCCCACTGGAAAGTACAGCATATGACATTGTGAAAATATATCAGTTGACAAAGATCAGCACTTCAGGCACACTTAGTGACACTTGGTTTTTATTTCTGTTGTTTGTTTGTTTTTTCAGATTTCCCTTCTGATCTTGGTTTATTTCTTGTGAATTATTAGATAATTTAATTCCTGCAAGATTATAAACGATGAACGATTGTTTACAAAGTAACATTTAAAGTAAAAGAATAAAGAGAAGAAAGGAAACAAAACATTTCCTGAATACAGTTTACAAGAGAAAGCAAATAGAAATCACAGCAGAGAAAGTCAAGTTGAACAAACAACAAAACATAAAATGAAGTTTGAAAGGTAAAAACAAAACTCTGTTCAGGAAGGAAGAAAGGAATCAGAGGATCATAGAAACTGTAATCATTTACCAGCAGATGTCCAACACCAAGCTGCAGCCAGGACTGAAAGACACAAAATGTTCAAAAAATATAATTGATCCCATAAAGGACATGGAACATAACTTTTTAAAGTTTAAAGACCATCAGAGACACAGAACAGGTCGTAAACTCACTGGTGATGAGTGTCAGTCTTGTGGAAAGCATCTTGTCAGCTGTGTAGCAAGTGATGATTGCCCAACAGACAGCAGCTTTTTATACACATGAACATATACATATATACATATACATTGTTCTTCATGTGCACACACACACACACACACACACCCTGAAGGAGCAGAGTGCTGAAACCCAACAGTCAACAGCCCTGGGGGGTACACAGTCACAGTGTCAACAGGACAGAATTCCAAAAAAAGGCCACGAGGTATTGACATCAAATTGGCTTGATTCACATTTTAATTTTTTGCATCTCAATCTCATCTCAGTTCTCTTGATTGTCGTTTCTCTGATGCTCGCTTGAACCGGAAGTACTTCTGGTCTTCCATCTTGCTGACCATCCCAAAGCTCTTATTTCGGTTCCGAGGAGCGAGGATCGGGAAGAGAGGAGGGATCTTGGAGGAGCCATGAGCCAGGATCCGTGAGGGCATTTTTCCCGGAAGTCTTTCAAACTGAACGGTATCAAGACTCACATCTGGCACATTTAAACAAAGTGGTGGAGAAATGTAAGTATCTGCAATGAATGGCTGTAATTCAGACGTGCCGACCTTAGCGCCACGACCTCCAAAGGGCAATAATACAAGAATAGAATATGGGGAACCATCGTGTTTCAGTTCAATTTATTGCATCCACAACCCGTTCAGCTGCATTACAAATCTCACTAACAGCAGCCTCCGAGCATGTGTGGAACATATTTGATCATATAGATACAGCACTCTGTTATTTATCAAACTTCACGTGTCACAATCCTCCACGTGGCCACGTTATGTTTCCAGAACTGTCACTGACACATAAACCAAACACATCAGCCTCTCGTCACGTGTCCTGCGTGTTAGCTGAGTGAAATAATGTGTTTCATGGCTTCATGGCTTGTAGGGTTCCCTTCATTGACAGCTCTGAAATGTTCATGGAGTGCATTGAAGTCAGAAACTTAATTTGTTGCACATCTTTAATCAAAGAAAGTTGTTCTCTCCGGTGAACTCCACAAATGTCTGATTTGCTGTTCTCTTTTGATTAGTGATCAGTTCATACGCATGAAAGATAGCTTTTTAAATATTGCAGGTTATCCTCTTGGGACACAACTAAACAGTCTTGTGGGCCCTTTCAGCTCATTTCCTCTGAGGTAGCAGAGGCACCAAGCCTCCTTTGGCCATTGCAACAAAGCAACAACACACTCAAACACACTGACATAAGTTTCAACTACTGACTCCAAATGGAGGCACCAATACACGACTGACATCAAGGGAACCTGATCCTACTGATGAAGTGGGCACGGTATGAGTATGCATATTTAAAGCTGAGGGTTCTGATGTATTGGAGGGTGCTGTTTTAGGTTGTGTGGCTGTTTATACACAACTAATTGATGTAGTCTGATTTACTTCTCCATCTCCAAATGAGGGTCCAGCTCTTGAGTTTGAGAGCTTTCTCTGTTTGTGCATCTAACTCCAATTTACAAAGCAAGACATAAATGTTTTGTGTGGGATGGTTTCTTGGAAGTTGCATTGCTGTTTGATAATTCACTGCACTGATGATAATTTTTTTCTACTTTCACAAACTCTGTGTGCTGTTTTTCTCTGATGCCCAAAACCTCATCACCCAAGGGTGGAAACATTTACTTAAGTAAAGGACCGCTGGTTATTGACCACTCCTTTTTCCATGTTCCATAGCTAAAGGTGTTGGTTTATACTATACAAACTGTTTGGTATGTTCACCTCTGAGCATACGGAACATACATACATTATTCAAATATCGGTGTGCACAACACTATTTTTCCAGGAAACATTTGAACAAAGAAAAAAAGTAAAAGATCACATAGCATTTTGGGGAATGTTTTGCAGTGTTGCTAACTTATGAAATATTTTTGCTCAAACTATTTACGGATCTGTCAGGTTTCCGATATGCGTCCCTCACAATGTTAAACTCATTCCTACACCCTTGAATGTATGTATGTATACGTGTTATGATCTTAAGACCTGGGCAAACCACCCAGAACAAACACAAACACAAATTTAGTAGCACACACAGGTGCATGGTTTCACATGTTTTATTGATCAAAATCCATTTGATATTGGTCAAAAATGCATTTACTTAGGTTGACTGGCAACTGAACTGGATCTGTCAGGAACAACTTTCTGACATGAAAGTTTTCTTTGGTAGTGGCACTGAGCTGGAATGAGGCGACAAAACATTTTGGCTCGTTTTGATGTGACTTGGGAACACTGACAAAGTTAGTAGTAAAATAATGGACCAGTGACCATCCCAGGACTAAGATGACTTAATGTTGTTGGAGTTAATTTATGATATATTTCTGTCACACCGTGGTGAGGTCTGTCTTGTCTTGGGGTTTTTTTCTCGTCATTTCCTGTTTTATTTTGAAGGTCTAACTCTCCTCTCGTTTCAGAGCGCTTGCCTTTCCTCATGTGTCACCTGTGTGTCCGCCCCAATCATATGTTGTCTCCACCTGTTCCTGGTTCACCCGAGCCTGTCTTTTCCCTTGCCCATTGCCATAGCCACAGCGTTCATTCTCGTAAGCCTTTGTTCCTCTCCGTGAGTGTTTTTTGTTTGTAACTTTAATAACCTAGTTTCTGTTTTCTTTTTCAAGTTTATAGCTTAGCCCGAATTGTTTTTCATCTTTAAGAGTGATTTTCTATTTGATTATTTTGTCATTTAGATTCTTGTTCCTCCGTTTCTTAGGAGTGTATTTTTGTTTTGATAGTTTTTCTAGTACAGTTCTTTCTGTTGTTCAGTTAACCTTTTCATTGCCCTTTGCGTTCTTCCTCCTTCGGGAGCGTTTTGTTTTCTAGTTTTGTAGCCGTAGTGGTTTATTTCCTAGCCTCATTTAGAGCGTTTTTGGTTGTCTTGTTTATTCTCTTGTATGCCCATATTTATAGTGATTTCCTGTTCTTGCTATAGTGTATGTTTCATAGCCTGTTTGTTTGGCACGTAGCGACGAGGTTACTGGGTTGCTTGAATAAAACTCGATGTGTTATGTGTCGTCATTTAGGAATTGGCTTCCGCATCAACTTTTCGTTTCATGGCCTTGGAGGTGCCGTTTTACCTGTGTTAAAAGGCCTTTTCCTTCCACGAACTGATGTTGTATTCGTGTTAAGGCCAGTGATTGATATGACAGCCCGACAGTCCAGGCTTTGTTTCAGCTGTGTTTGTTTTTAAAGCGCTCTAAGAATAAAGTTTACTTGAACTGAGTTGAGGCAAAATATCTATATAACTTGCTATTAACTTTTGTCCTGTTATAATGTTGAAGGGAAAAGTCAAAGTGAATTGGTTGTAAATTTCATATTTATATCCAACATTTGGCATCACAGGATACCTGAAGAAAGTTATTTTAAGATAACAAGTTAACACCTGAACTGACTTTGACACATACATAAAAATGGATTGTACTGGTGCAGATGTGGCTTTCTCAAAGCAAACAACAACACAGTGATTCGTTGCTCTCTTTTAATGATTCATCACATCATATTCTTGTTGATATGTGACCGCTGGAAAGGACATCACTGCTCCTCTCTGGGACGCTGATGTCAGAAGTAAATGACCTGAAGGTCACAAGAAAACATGCTCAGGCATCACATGACATGTCAAATGCTTTAACTGTTTGCAAAACTTTGCACAGTTCATGCCTTTTTTTTACTTACCAATCACTGACAAATATAATCCACAGTAAGGTACCTGGGAAGATCATCACAACGCTGAGTTGTCCCCAGACTTTCTTCAGTAACTTGTATTTCGCACTCTGTTTTCGAACCACATCTGAGAATGAATTGAAAAGAAAAGCAGTTGTTATCATTGTAAAAGCAAACCACATAAAAATTTTATTCTACATTGAGAACATAAACGAGTCATTCTGATGTACATCCAGTAATGGTCCTACACAGAGAAGAAGTAATACTACTGATCATGATCCTTTTCTCCATTCAAAACTTTTGTCTTTTCAACCAATACACACTGAATTTTCACTCGTGGTTCGGCTTGGTAACTCCAACAGAAGGTCATAGTTGACGGGGTATCGGTGCAGGTGGTCGCGTCAAGACGTCCAAAATTGGCCTTCAGAATCTCAATGGTTCCTTTTTCTGAGGGTAACAGACAGATGAGGACAAAATGTGTCATGAGAGTAGAAAAGAAATGTTGCAGACTCTGGCTTCATGCAGATTTCTTTTAGTATGAGTTAAATAGGCCACACCACATAAAGAGGCTGTCAGCGAATCCAAATTGATTCCAGAAACAACTTTGCTGAAGGCCTCGTAATGATGTCTCCCACCCTAATGGTGGAACATGATCATCTCATCACCATCAGATGTGTTTCTATGGTGGGGCCTGTTGAAAACACAAGTGAGTGGGTCTGACCTGGACTGTGGATTTTGAAGAAGGCCTGAGGGCCAAAACGTCATCTATTAAAAGAAATACATATGGAGCCAGAGTCTGTGACACTTCTTTTCTACTCTCAAGTTTACCTTCAGTGATCACCACAAGAGACTGATTTCAGCTAAAATCTACCAGTAAACAATTGATCTGGCTTGATAAAGTCATGAAAATATCATCACTTTACAAATGCAAACCTGACTGAGCATACGATGAATCAACTTAAAAACAGGATGCAATTCACCAAAAATGAACACCCACAGCCTCTTCTTACATGTTAAGATTTAGTTTGACCTGTCTTTAGCATTTTTTACTAAACTTTACCATTTAAACAGATTATATTCCAGACTTTTTTCTCTTAGGTTTGACTGAATTTTCCCCATTCAGGTTTTTTCAAATTGAAATATCCTGCTGTAGGACTAAAGCACAACATTTCATGCTCTAGGGCAATATGATTATATGGCAACACTCAGGATTTAGTATAGGTTTGAATTAAGGACAATATATTTCTCAACAACATCATCAAGAGATGTATCATTGTTTTTCCAGAACCGAAGCATTTCCAGACAAGATTATGGATGCATTCTTACCACATGAAATCTTTGCCTGATTTCCTTCACATTCAACAAAGGTCTGCACATCTGCCAAAACATCAGGAGACAAGTTTATATTCATTCTGACATCTGCGCTGATGGCTGCAGAATTATGCTGCTGAACACCATCAAGTCCTCTGCTGTGCTGAAACATACTCACCAGCCCATCTGTCTTCACAGATATAGGTGATCTGAATGAATGTTGAATCTCCTGAGTAATCACAGTCTAACATCTCCTGATCAGGTTTGGACAGTCGGCAGCTTTCCCTTCCGTCACAGCTGGAGAAATATTAGAAAAAGGCAAGTAAGCAGCATTTTACTGTTGCAGCTGCTCGAGGTGGAGCTAGTTCTCTGTTACAACCTTGTTTTCATTGTTTGGACAATATTAGCTTATTTGTGATATGTTGGACAATTTGGCCTATTTTAGAAAACGTCATGATGATCACAACTTTCTTAGAATTTCATCACTCAGCAACTCTTCACGCTTGGAATCTCTATGAATGTGGCCACTGAAACTTAACAAAACGTTTTATCAAGAAGTCACAAGCCAAAAGGCTGGGAACAACTGGTTTCAATTTGAACAATCTGTTTTATTTCATAGGCTTATCGTAGCTTTTCATGTGAAACTTAATGAATGCAGTAAAGTCAAAAGTACAACATTTTCCTGAAATGCAGTGCAGTAAATGTATAAAGTGGCAGTACTCAAGTGACGTACCTCAACGCTGTACTTAAGTAAATGTGCGTGCAAGTGTCCCACTGATAATAAAAATAAACCCAGAAAATGGAACTGGAAAATAACCCAGTTGCCCTTTTCCTGATGTAAAATATGTTTTATTTTAGTTGGTTGTGAGCTTTTTTCCCCCACATCCTGCTCTTATCCTTTATTTTTACTCAATCAACAAAATTGACAACTATAATGAAGTAAAGACAACAGAAAATCTCTCACACAAACTTCATCCATGGTAGCATGGACCGGTTCATGCAGACTGATTTTGTGGTCGTAGCGGGCTGGCTTCTGGCAGCACAGTCCACAGAGCTTATCTCACCATACTCCACTGACTGCACCAGAATGATTTGTCCCTCAGCTAAACATAAAGAAAACATGGATCATAAAGCAAAATAGTAACAATATGTGATGGTAGGAGAAGGAAGAGAGAGCCTGAATGCTCACAGGCCCTGTTTACACCTGGCATGAACATGCATTTTAGGTGATCCAATCACAGGTGCATAACCAAGACACAAAGCTGTTCACACCTGTGTCTATCATTTGTCTCCATGGTGTGCACCTGATCACTTGTAAGGTAAGGTAACACAATCAACAGGCCCTGCACTCAGTTATTATGTTTACTTCACACTGGCCAAAATGTACTCCACTTACATCTGAGCTCCTCTCCATTTTTCAAGCATTGGTGTGCTGCAACCAAAACAACCACCACTTCTTGCATTGATGAGGTATGTTACGTTCTTACGAGTTACATCCTGGTCTGGGACACATCGGGACAACTAGGGTTGACACAACAAAATATATAAGGTCTCATGCATCCCAGACCACCTTGGCAAGTGGTTTGAGTGGTTGGATCCCAATGGTTGTTAACAATTGTATTTAGGGCTATCCACTTGTCATTCGATCAAAAAACACATGTTAATACCAGTTGTAAACAGGGTCAGAGAGTAAAGAAGCTGGTGAGAGTTCACACTTTGTGTCCTGTTAAAATGTAAACGAATAACAGAATACATACGGCATTGCAGCTCGCTGTTTACACCAGGACATGCCACATCATAGAGTTGTCCCACTGGAAAGTACAGTATATGACATTGTGAAAATATATCAGTTGACAAAGATCAGCACTTCAGGCACACTTAGTGACACTTGGTTTTTATTTCTGTTGTTTGTTTGTTTTTTCAGATTTCCCTTCTGATCTTGGTTTATTTCTTGTGAATTATTAGATAATTTAATTCCTGCAAGATTATAAATGATGAACGATTGTTTACAAAGTAAAATTTAAAGTAAAAGAATAAAGAGAAGAAAGGAAACAAAACATTGACTGAATACAGTTTACAAGAGAAAGCAAATAGAAATCACAGCAGAGAAAGTCAAGTTGAACAAACAACAAAACATAAAATGAAGTTTGAAAGGTAAAAACAAAACTCTGTTCAGGAAGGAAGAAAGGAATCAGAGGATCATAGAAACTGTAATCATTTACCAGCAGATGTCCAACACCAAGCTGCAGCCAGGACTGAAAGACACAAAATGTTCAAAAAATATAATTGATCCCATAAAGGACATGGAACATAACTTTTTAAAGTTTAAAGACCATCAGAGACACAGAACAGGTCGTAAACTCACTGGTGATGAGTGTCAGTCTTGTGGAAAGCATCTTGTCAGCTGTGTAGCAAGTGATGATTGTCCAGCAGACAGCAGCTTTTTATACACATGTACATATACATATATGCATATACATTGTTCTTCATGTGCACACACACACACACACACACACACACACACACACACACACACACACACACACACACACCCTGAAGGAGCAGAGTGCTGAAACCCAACAGTCAACAGCCCTGGGGGGTACACAGTCACAGTGTCAACAGGACAGAATAATAAAAAAAAAGCCACGAGGTATTGACATCAAATTGGCTTGATTCACATTTTAATTTTTTGCATCTCAATCTCATCTCCGTTCTCTTGATTGTCGTTTCTCTGTGTATGTAAGCATCTGCAATGAATGGCTGTAATTCAGACTTGCCGACCTTAGCGCCACGTCCTCCAAAGAGCAATAATACAAGAATAGAATATGGGGAACCATCGTGTTTCAGTTCAATTTATTGCATCCACAACCCGTTCAGCTGCATTACAAATCTCACTAACAGCAGCCTCCGAGCATGTGTGGAACAAATTTGATCATATAGATACAGCACTCTGTTATTTATCAAACTTCACGTGTCACGAGCCTCCACGTGGCCGGCCACGTTATGTTTCCAGAACTGTCACTGACACATAAACCAAACACATCAGCCTCTCGTCACGTGTCCTGCGTGTTAGCTGAGTGAAATAATGTGTTTCATGACTTCATGGCTTGTAGGGTTCCCTTCATTGACAGCTCTGAAATGTTCATGGAGTGCATTGAAGTCAGAAACTTAATTTGTTGCACATCTTTAATCAAAGAAAGTTGTTCTCTCCGGTGAACTCCACAAATGTCTGATTTGCTGTTCTCTTTTGATTAGTGATCAGTTCATACGCATGAAAGATAGCTTTTTAAATATTGCAGGTTATCCTCTTGGGACACAACTAAACAGTCTTGTGGGCCCTTTCAGCTCATTTCCTCTGAGGTAGCAGAGGCACCAAGCCTCCTTTGGCCATTGCAACAAAGCAACAACACACTCAAACACACTGACATAAGTTTCAACTACTGACTCCAAATGGAGGCACCAATACACGACTGACATCAAGGGAACCTGATCCTACTGATGAAGTGGGCACGGTATGAGTATGCATATTTAAAGCTGAGGGTTCTGATGTATTGGAGGGTGCTGTTTTAGGTTGTGTGGCTGTTTATACACAACTAATTGATGTAGTCTGATTTACTTCTCCATCTCCAAATGAGGGTCCAGCTCTTGAGTTTGAGAGCTTTCTCTGTTTGTGCATCTAACTCCAATTTACAAAGCAAGACATAAATGTTTTGTGTGGGATGGTTTCTTGGAAGTTGCATTGCTGTTTGATAATTCACTGCACTGATGATAATTTTTTTCTACTTTCACAAACTCTGTGTGCTGTTTTTCTCTGATGCCCAAAACCTCATCACCCAAGGGTGGAAACATTTACTTAAGTAAAGGACCGCTGGTTATTGACCACTCCTTTTTCCATGTTCCATAGCTAAAGGTGTTGGTTTATACTATACAAACTGTTTGGTATGTTCACCTCTGAGCATACGGAACATACATACATTATTCAAATATCGGTGTGCACAACACTATTTTTCCAGGAAACATTTGAACAAAGAAAGAAAGTAAAAGATCACATAGCATTTTGGGGAATGCTTTGCAGTGTTGCTAACTTATGACACATTTTTGCTCAAACTATTTACGGATCTGTCAGGTTTCCGATATGCGTCCCCCACAATGTTAAACTCATTCCTACACCCTTGAATGTATGTATGTATACGTGTTATGATCTTAAGACCTGGGCAAACCACCCAGAACAAACACTTCTCCCTCTTCCTCTTGAACAAAATGGCTTGAGTCCTCAACCAAAGCATAATGATTTTGTCATTCCAGGGCTGTCCGCTTACTCTATCTGGTGGCAGCACTGCTACTGGCGAGCTAAAAATTTAGCAGCACACACAGGTGCACGGTTTCACATGTTTTATTGATCAAATCCATTTGATATTGGTCAAAAATGCATTTACTTAGGTTGACTGGCAACTGAACTGGATCTGTCAGTAACAACTTTCTGACATGAAAGTTTTCTTCGGTGGTGGCAATGAGCTGGAATGAGGCGACAAAACATTTTGGCATGTTTTGATGTGACTTGGGAACACTGACAAAGTTAGTAGTAAAATAATGGACCAGTGACCATCCCAGGATTAAGATGACTTAATGTTGTTGGAGTTAATTTATGATATATTTCTGTCACACCGTGGTGAGGTCTGTCTTGTCTTGGGGTTTTTTCCTCGTCATTTCCTGTTTTATTTTGAAGGTCTAACTCTCCTCTCGTTTCAGAGCGCTTGCCTTTCCTCATGTGTCACCTGTGTGTCCGCCCCAATCATATGTTGTCTCCACCTGTTCCTGGTTCACCCGAGCCTGTCTTTTCCCTTGCCCGTTGCCATAGCCACAGCGTTCATTCTCGTAAGCCTTTGTTCCTCTCCGTGAGTGTTTTTTGTTTGTAACTTTAATAACCTAGTTTCTGTTTTCTTTTTCAAGTTTATAGCTTAGCCCAAATTGTTTTTCATCTTTAAGAGTGATTTTCTATTTGATTATTTTGTCATTTAGATTCTTGTTCCTCCGTTTCTTAGGAGTGTATTTTTGTTTTGATGTTCATTGTTTTGTTTTCATGGCCTTTGAGGTGCTGTTTTACCTGTGTTAAAAGGCCTTTTCCTTCCACTAATTGACGTTGTATTCGTGTTAAGGCCAGTGATTGATATGACAGCCCCACAGTCCAGGCTTTGTTTCAGCTGTGTTTGTTTTTAAAGCGCTCCATAAATAAAGTTTACTTGAACTGAGTTGAGGCAAAATATCTCTATCACTCCTGGTGGTTGACTGTGGTATAGGTGATAGGAGCCTGACTGATCAAGGCTAAAAATGCCTTCAGTTTTGTGATAAAATAATAAATATATCTCAACAATACCCCTCCTTGAACCACCAGTTCAGTTTTCAACTCCCACCTCCGGGAGAGCTTTGACCAGATCCCGAGGGAGGTTGGAGACATTGAGTCCGAATGGACCATGTTCTCCACCTCCATTGTTGACGCAGCTGTTCGGAGCTGTGGCCGTAAGGTCTCTGGTGCCTGTCGTGGCGGCAATCCCCGAACCCAATGGTGGACACCGGAAGTAAGGGATGCCGTCAAGCTGAAGAAGGTGTCCTATTGAGCCTGCTTGGTTCGTGGGACTCCTGAGGCAGCTGACAGGTACCGGCAGGCCAAGCGTGCTGCAGCCCGGTCAGTTGTGGAAGCAAAAACTCGGGTATGGGAAAAGTTCAGGGAGGCCATGGAGGAGGATTATCGGTCGGCCTCAAGGATATTCTGGCAAACCGTCCGGCGCCTCAGAAGGGAGAAGCAGTACCCTGCCAACACTGTTTACAGTGGAGGTGGGGAGCTGTTGACTTTGACTGGGGATATTGTCGGGCGGTGGAAAGAATACTTTGAGGATCTCCTCAATCCCATTGCCACGCCTTTTGTAGAGGGAGCAGGGGCTGGGGAACCAGAGGCTGGCTCATCCATTACTCAGGCTGAGGTCACCGAGGTAGTTAGGAAGCTCCTCGGTGGCAAGGCACCGGGGGTGGATGAGATCCGCCCTGAGTACCTCACGTCTCTGGATGTTGTGGGGCTGTCTTGGCTGACACGCCTCTGCAACATCGCGTGGCAGTTGGGGACAGTGCCCCTGGACTGGCAGACCGGGGTGGTGGTCCCCCTATTTAAGAAGGGGGACCGGAGGGTGTGCTCCAACTATAGGGGGATCACACTCCTCAGCCTCCCTGGTCAAGTCAATTCCAGGGTACTGGAGAGGAGAATTCGGCCGATAGTCGAACCTCGGATTCAGGAGGAACAATGCGGTTTTCGTCCTGGTCGTGGAGCACTGGACCAGCTCTATACCCTCCGCAGGGTGCTCGAGGGTTCATGGGAGTTTGCCCAACCAGTCCACATGTGTTTTGTGGATTTGGAGAAGGCATTCGACCGTGTCCCTCGTGGCATTCTGTGGGGGGTGCTTTGGGAGTATGGAGTCCGGGGCCCTCTACTACGGGCCGTCCGGTCTCTGTATGACCGGAGCAGGAGCTTGGTTCGCATTGCCGGCAGTAAGTCAGACCTGTTCCCAGTGCATGTTGGACTCCGGCAGGGCTGCCCTTTGTCACCGGTTCTGTTCATTATTTTTATGGACAGAATTTCTAGGCGCAGCCAAGGGCCGGAGGGAGTCTGGTTTGGGGACCACAGGATTTCATCTCTGCTTTTTGCGGATGATGTTGTCCTGTTGGCTTCTTCGAACCAGGACCTCCAGCATGTGTTGGGGCGGTTTGCAGCCGAGTGCGAAGCGGCTGGGATGAGAATCAGCACCTCCAAGTCCGAGGCCATGGTTCTCGACCGGAAAAGGGTGGCCTGCCCTTGGAGGAGAGATCCTGCCTCAAGTGGAGGAGTTTAAGTATCTTGGGGTCTTGTTCACGAGTGAGGGAAGGATGGAACGTGAGATTGACAGGCGGATCGGTGTGGCAGCTGCAGTAATGTGGTCGCTGTACCGGTCCGTCGTGGTGAAGAAGGAGCTGAGCCGAAAGGCAAAGCTCTCTATTTACCGGTCAATCTACGTTCCTACCCTCACCTATGGTCATGAACTTTGGGTCATGACCGAAAGAACAAGATCTCGGATACAAGCGGCTGAAATGAGTTTCCTCCGCAGGGTAGCGGGGCGCTCCCTTAGAGATAGGGTGAGGAGCTCTGTCACTCGGGAGGAGCTCAGAGTAGAGCCGCTGCTCCTCCACGTCGAGAGGAGCCAGCTGAGGTGGCTCGGGCATCTTTACCGGATGCCTCCTGGACGCCTTCCTGGGAGGGTGTTCCGGGCATGTCCCACCGGGAAGAGGCCCCGGGGAAGACCCAGGACACGCTGGAGGGACTATGTCACTAGGCTGGCCTGGGAACGCCTCAGGGTCCTCCCGGAAGAGCTGGAGGACGTGATTGGGGAGAGGGAAGTCTGGGCATCCCTGCTAAGACTGCTGCCCCCGCGAACCAGCCCCGGATAAGCGGAAGACAATGGATGGATGGATCATATCAAATAACAATGTTAAGCCAAAATGTGATTTTTATCTCATTTTGTTTGAGTGTCCGTCCCCCAAGGTGTCTGTCCAGAAAAATTCTGGCCCTCTGTCAAATATAGTTGGTGACCCCTGCGACAGAGAAGTCATAAAAATAATTAGATATTAATAAAGGGTTTGGTGTATTGAGCTCATCTGTAGTTCATTTTAATTCATTTGGAGCATTTGTAAGAACCTAGAGCCCACATTTCTCAATAACATGAAGCTGATTTGTGCAAAGGTCCACTCTCCTCCCATGACCTTGACCTGCATGTTTCCTCTTGGCTTTAATTGCAGAAACTGACTGTTGCAGTGACACTTCATCATTATCATATGGACAAGGACACACAGTGATACAGCATACATAACTGAGGGGTAAATGCATGAAAACAGGAAGAGATAATCAACTGAACCAATTAAAAATGAATGAATGGACAGAAAATAAGCTACAAATTCTAATCTGAATTTTCTTTTTAAAACAATATAAATATTTTGCCTCTAAGGGGAAAAACTGTTTGGAAAAAACAGTCATGAAATTTAGTTTTTTCTACTTTAACTGAAAGTCCGTAATTCAGCATGGTCCATTTATTTTACTCATACATCAACTGTAACTTGCTATTAACTTTTGTCCTGTTATAATGTTGAAGGGAAAAGTCAAAGTGAATTGGTTGTAAATTTCATATTTATATCCAACATTTGGCATCACAGGATACCTGAAGAAAGTTATTTTAAGATAACAAGTTAACACCTGAACTGACTTTGACACATACATAAAAATGGATTGTACTGGTGCAGATGTGGCTTTCTCAAAGCAAACAACAACACAGTGATTCGTTGCTCTCTTTTAATGATTCATCACATCATATTCTTGTTGATATGTGACTGCTGGAAAGGACGTCACTGCTCCTCTCTGGGACGCTGATGTCAGAAGCAAATGACCTGAAGGTCACAAGAAAACATGCTCAGGCATCACATGACATGTCAAATGCTTTAACTGTTTGTAAAACTTTGCACAGTTCATGCCTTTTTTTTTACTTACCAATCACTGACAAACATAAGCCACAACAAGGTACCTGGGAAGATCATCACAAAGCAAAGTTGTCCCCAGACTTTCTTCAGTAACTTCTATTTCGCACTCTGTTTTCGAATCACATCTGAGAATGAATTGAAAAGAAAAGCAGTTGTTATCATTGTAAAAGCAAACCACATAAAAATTTTATTCTACATTGAGAACATAAACGAGTCATTCTGATGTACATTCAGTAATGGTCCTACACAGAGAAGAAGTAATACTACTGATCATGATCCTTTTCTCCATTCAAAACTTTTGTCTTTTCAACCAATACACACTGATATTTCACTCGTGGTTCGGTTTGGTAACTCCAACAGAAGGTCATAGTTGACGGGGTATCGGTGCAGGTGGTCGCGTCAAAACGTCCAAAACCGGACTTCAGAATGTCAATGGTTCCTTTTTCTGAGGGTAACAGACAGATGAGGACAAAATGTGTCACGAGAGTAGAAAAGAAATGTTGCAGACTCTGGCTTCATGCAGATTTCTTTTAGTATGAGTTAAATAGGCCACACCACATAAAGAGGCTGTCAGCGAATCCAAATTGATTCCAGAAACAACTTGCTGAAGGCCTGGTAATGATGTCTCCCACCCTAATGGTGGAACATGATCATCTCATCACCATCAGATGTGTTTCTATGGTGGGGCCTGTTGAAAACACAAGTGAGTGGGTCTGACCTGGACTGTGGATTTTGAAGAAGGCCTGAGGGCCAAAATGTCATCTATTAAAAGAAATGCATATGGAGCCAGAGTCTGTGACACTTCTTTTCTACTCTCAAGTTTACCTTCAGTGATTTCAGCTAAAATCAACCAGTAAACAATTGATGCAACTTGCTTGATAAAATCATGAAAATATCATCACTTTACAAATGCAAACCTGACTGAGCATACGATTAATCAACTTAAAAACAGGATGCAATTCACCAAAAATGAACACCCACAGCCTCTTCTTACATGTTAAGATTTAGTTTGACCTGTCTTTAGCATTTTTTGCTGAACTTTACCATTTAAACAGATTATATTCCAGACTTTTTTCTCTTAGGTTTGACTGAATTTTCTGCATTCAGGTTTTTTCAAATTGAAATATCCTGCTGTAGGACTAAAGCACAACATTTCATGCTCTAGGGCAATATGATTATATGGCAACACTCAGGATTTAATATAGGTTTGAATTAAGGACAATATATTTCTCAACAACATCATCAAGAGATGCATCATTGTTTTTCAAGAGCTGAAGCATTTCCATGCAGACAAGATTATAGATGCATTCTTACCACATGAAATCTTTGCCTGATTTCCTTCACATTCAACAACGGTCTGCACATCTGCCAAAACATCAGGAGACAAGTTTATATTCATTCTGACATCTGCGCTGATGGCTGCAGAATTATGCTGCTCAACACCATCAAGTCCTCTGCTGTGCTGAAACATACTCACTAGGATTACTGTCTTCACAGATATAGGTGATCTGAATGAATGTTGAATCTCCTGAGTAATCACAGTTAAAAAACTCCTGATCAGGTTTGGACAGTCGGCAGCTTTCCCTTCCGTCACAGCTGGAGAAATATTAGAAAAAGGCAAGTAAGCAGCATTTTACTGTTGCAGCTGCTCGAGGTGGAGCTAGTTCTCTGTTACAACCTTGTTTTCATTGTTTGGACAATATTAGCTTATTTGTGATATGTTGGACAATTTGGCCTATTTTAGAAAACGTCATGATGATCACAACTTTCTTAGAATTTCATAACTCAGCAACTCTTCACGCTTGGAATCTCTATGAATGTGGCCACTGAAACTTAACAAAAACGTTTTATCAAGAAGTCACAAGCCAAAAGGCTGGGAACAACTGGTTTCAATTTGAACAATCTGTTTTATTTCATAGGCTTATCGTAGCTTTTCATGTGAAACTTAATGAATGCAGTAAAGTCAAAAGTACAACATTTTCCTGACATGCAGTGCAGTAAATGTATAAAGTGGCAGTACTCAAGTGACGTACCTCAACGCTGTACTTAAGTAAATGTGTGTGCAACTGTCCCACTGATAATAAAAAACCCAGAAAATGGAACTGGAAAATAACCCAGTTGCCCTTTTCCTGATGTAAAATATGTTTTATTTTAGTTGGTTGTGAACTTTTTTCCCCCACATCCTGCTCTTATCCTTTATTTTTACCCAATCAACAAAATTGACAACTATAATGAAGTAAAGACAACAGAAAATCTCTCACATTAACTTCATCCATGGTAGCATGGCCGGGCTTATGCAGCTTGATTTTGTGGTCGTAGCGGGCTGGCTTCTGGCAGCACAGTCCACAGAGCTTATCTCACCATACTCCACTGACTGCACCTGAATCATTTGTCCCTCAGCTAAACATAAAGAAAACATGGATCATAAAGCAAAATAGTAACAATATGTGATGGTAGGAGAAGGAAGAGAGAGCCTGAATGCTCACAGGCCCTGTTTACACCTGGCATGAACATGCATTTTAGGTGATCCAATCACAGGTGCATAACCAAGACACAAAGCTGTTCACACCTGTGTCTATCATTTGTCTCCATGGTGTGCACCTGATCACTTGTAAGGTAAGGTAACACAATCAACAGGCCCTGCACTCAGTTATTATGTTTATTTCACACTGGCCAAAATGTACTCCACTTACATCTGAGCTCCTCTCCATTTTTCAAGCATTGGTGTGCTGCAACCAAAACAACCACCACTTCTTGCATTGATGAGGTATGTTACGTTCTTACGAGTTACATCCTGGTCTGGGACACATCGGGACAACTAGGGTTGACACAACAAAATATATAAGGTCTCATGCATCCCAGACCACCTTGGCAAGTGGTTTGAGTGGTTGGATCCCAATGCATTTTGGTGGTTGTTAACAATTGTATTTAGGGCTATCCACTTGTCATTCGATCAAAAAACATATGTTAATACCAGTTGTAAACAGGGTCAGAGAGTAAAGAAGCTGGTGAGAGTTCACACTTTGTGTCCTGTTAAAATGTAAACAAATAACAGAATACATACGGCATTGCAGCTCGCTGTTTACACCAGGACATGCCACATCATAGAGTTGTCCCACTGGAAAGTACAGCATATGACATTGTGAAAATATATCAGTTGACAATGATCAGCACTTCAGGCACACTTAGTGACACTTGGTTTTGACTTCTGTTGTTTATTTTTTTCAGATTTCCCTTCTGATCTTGGTTTATTTCTTGTGAATTATTAGATAATTTAATTCCTGCAAGATTATAAATGATGAACGATTGTTTACAAAGTAAAATTTAAAGTAAAAGAATAAAGAGAAGAAAGGAAACAAAACATTGACTGAATACAGTTTACAAGAGAAAGCAAATAGAAATCACAGCAGAGAAAGTCAAGTTGAACAAACAACAAAACATAAAATGAAGTTTGAAAGGTAAAAACAAAATTCTGTTCAGGAAGGAAGAAAGGAATCAGAGGATCATAGAAACTGTAATCATTTACCAGCAGATGTCCAACACCAAGCTGCAGCCAGGACTGAAAGACACAAAATGTTCAAAAAATATAATTGATCCCATAAAGGACATGGAACATAACTTTTTAAAGTTTAAAGACCATCAGAGACACAGAACAGGTCGTAAACTCACTGGTGATGAGTGTCAGTCTTGTGGAAAGCATCTTGTCAGCTGTGTAGCAAGTGATGATTGTCCAGCAGACAGCAGCTTTTTATACACATGTACATATACATATATGCATATACATTGTTCTTCATGTGCACACACACACACACACACCCTGAAGGAGCAGAATGCTGAAACCCAACAGTCAACAGCCCTGGGGGGTACACAGTCACAGTGTCAACAGGACAGAATTCAAAAAAAGGCCACGAGGTATTGACATCAAATTGGCTTGATTCACATTTTAATTTTTTGCATCTCAATCTCATCTCAGTTCTCTTGATTGTCGTTTCTCTGATGCTCGCTTGAACCGGAAGTACTTCTGGTCTTCCATCTTGCTGACCATCCCAAAGCTCTTATTTCGGTTCCGAGGAGCGAGGATCGGGAAGAGAGGAGGGATCTTGGAGGAGCCATGAGCCAGGATCCGTGAGGGCATTTTTCCCGGAAGTCTTTCAAACTGAACGGTATCAAGACTCACATCTGGCACATTTAAACAAAGTGGTGGAGAAATGTAAGTATCTGCAATGAATGGCTGTAATTCAGACGTGCCGACCTTAACGCCACGTCCTCCAAAGAGCAATAATACAAGAATAGAATATGGGGAACCATCGTGTTTCAATTCAATTTATTGCATCCACAACCCGTTCAGCTGCATTACAAATCTCACTAACAGCAGCCTCCGAGCATGTGTGGAACATATTTGATCATATAGATACAGCACTCTGTTATTTATCAAACTTCACGTGTCACAATCCTCCACGTGGCCACGTTATGTTTCCAGAACTGTCACTGACACATAAACCAAACACATCAGCCTCTCGTCACGTGTCCTGCGTGTTAGCTGAGTGAAATAATGTGTTTCATGACTTCATGGCTTGTAGGGTTCCCTTCATTGACAGCTCTGAAATGTTCATGGAGTGCATTGAAGTCAGAAACTTAATTTGTTGCACATCTTTAATCAAAGAAAGTTGTTCTCTCCGGTGAACTCCACAAATGTCTGATTTGCTGTTCTCTTTTGATTAGTGATCAGTTCATACGCATGAAGGATAGCTTTTTAAATATTGCAGGTTATCCTCTTGGGACACAACTAAACAGTCTTGTGGGCCCTTTCAGCTCATTTCCTCTGAGGTAGCAGAGGCACCAAGCCTCCTTTGGCCATTGCAACAAAGCAACAACACACTCAAACACACTGACATAAGTTTCAACTACTGACTCCAAATGGAGGCACCAATACACGACTGACATCAAGGGAACCTGATCCTACTGATGAAGTGGGCACGGTATGAGTATGCATATTTAAAGCTGAGGGTTCTGATGTATTGGAGGGTGCTGTTTTAGGTTGTGTGGCTGTTTATACACAACTAATTGATGTAGTCTGATTTACTTCTCCATCTCCAAATGAGGGTCCAGCTCTTGAGTTTGAGAGCTTTCTCTGTTTGTGCATCTAACTCCAATTTACAAAGCAAGACATAAATGTTTTGTGTGGGATGGTTTCTTGGAAGTTGCATTGCTGTTTGATAATTCACTGCACTGATGATAATTTTTTTCTACTTTCACAAACTCTGTGTGCTGTTTTTCTCTGATGCCCAAAACCTCATCACCCAAGGGTGGAAACATTTACTTAAGTAAAGGACCGCTGGTTATTGACCACTCCTTTTTCCATGTTCCATAGCTAAAGGTGTTGGTTTATACTATACAAACTGTTTGGTATGTTCACCTCTGAGCATACGGAACATACATACATTATTCAAATATCGGTGTGCACAACACTATTTTTCCAGGAAACATTTGAACAAAGAAAGAAAGTAAAAGATCACATAGCATTTTGGGGAATGCTTTGCAGTGTTGCTAACTTATGACACATTTTTGCTCAAACTATTTACGGATCTGTCAGGTTTCCGATATGCGTCCCCCACAATGTTAAACTCATTCCTACACCCTTGAATGTATGTATGTATACGTGTTATGATCTTAAGACCTGGGCAAACCACCCAGAACAAACACTTCTCCCTCTTCCTCTTGAACAAAATGGCTTGAGTCCTCAACCAAAGCATAATGATTTTGTCATTCCAGGGCTGTCCGCTTACTCTATCTGGTGGCAGCACTGCTACTGGCGAGCTAAAAATTTAGCAGCACACACAGGTGCACGGTTTCACATGTTTTATTGATCAAATCCATTTGATATTGGTCAAAAATGCATTTACTTAGGTTGACTGGCAACTGAACTGGATCTGTCAGTAACAACTTTCTGACATGAAAGTTTTCTTCGGTGGTGGCAATGAGCTGGAATGAGGCGACAAAACATTTTGGCATGTTTTGATGTGACTTGGGAACACTGACAAAGTTAGTAGTAAAATAATGGACCAGTGACCATCCCAGGATTAAGATGACTTAATGTTGTTGGAGTTAATTTATGATATATTTCTGTCACACCGTGGTGAGGTCTGTCTTGTCTTGGGGTTTTTTCCTCGTCATTTCCTGTTTTATTTTGAAGGTCTAACTCTCCTCTCGTTTCAGAGCGCTTGCCTTTCCTCATGTGTCACCTGTGTGTCCGCCCCAATCATATGTTGTCTCCACCTGTTCCTGGTTCACCCGAGCCTGTCTTTTCCCTTGCCCGTTGCCATAGCCACAGCGTTCATTCTCGTAAGCCTTTGTTCCTCTCCGTGAGTGTTTTTTGTTTGTAACTTTAATAACCTAGTTTCTGTTTTCTTTTTCAAGTTTATAGCTTAGCCCAAATTGTTTTTCATCTTTAAGAGTGATTTTCTATTTGATTATTTTGTCATTTAGATTCTTGTTCCTCCGTTTCTTAGGAGTGTATTTTTGTTTTGATGTTCATTGTTTTGTTTTCATGGCCTTTGAGGTGCTGTTTTACCTGTGTTAAAAGGCCTTTTCCTTCCACTAATTGACGTTGTATTCGTGTTAAGGCCAGTGATTGATATGACAGCCCCACAGTCCAGGCTTTGTTTCAGCTGTGTTTGTTTTTAAAGCGCTCCATAAATAAAGTTTACTTGAACTGAGTTGAGGCAAAATATCTCTATCACTCCTGGTGGTTGACTGTGGTATAGGTGATAGGAGCCTGACTGATCAAGGCTAAAAATGCCTTCAGTTTTGTGATAAAATAATAAATATATCTCAACAATACCCCTCCTTGAACCACCAGTTCAGTTTTCAACTCCCACCTCCGGGAGAGCTTTGACCAGATCCCGAGGGAGGTTGGAGACATTGAGTCCGAATGGACCATGTTCTCCACCTCCATTGTTGACGCAGCTGTTCGGAGCTGTGGCCGTAAGGTCTCTGGTGCCTGTCGTGGCGGCAATCCCCGAACCCAATGGTGGACACCGGAAGTAAGGGATGCCGTCAAGCTGAAGAAGGTGTCCTATTGAGCCTGCTTGGTTCGTGGGACTCCTGAGGCAGCTGACAGGTACCGGCAGGCCAAGCGTGCTGCAGCCCGGTCAGTTGTGGAAGCAAAAACTCGGGTATGGGAAAAGTTCAGGGAGGCCATGGAGGAGGATTATCGGTCGGCCTCAAGGATATTCTGGCAAACCGTCCGGCGCCTCAGAAGGGAGAAGCAGTACCCTGCCAACACTGTTTACAGTGGAGTTGGGGAGCTGTTGACTTTGACTGGGGATATTGTCGGGCGGTGGAAAGAATACTTTGAGGATCTCCTCAATCCCATTGCCACGCCTTCCGTAGAGGGAGCAGGGGCTGGGGAACCAGAGGCTGGCTCATCCATTACTCAGGCTGAGGTCACCGAGGTAGTTAGGAAGCTCCTCGGTGGCAAGGCACCGGGGGTGGATGAGATCCGCCCTGAGTACCTCACGTCTCTGGATGTTGTGGGGCTGTCTTGGCTGACACGCCTCTGCAACATCGCGTGGCAGTTGGGGACAGTGCCCCTGGACTGGCAGACCGGGGTGGTGGTCCCCCTATTTAAGAAGGGGGACCGGAGGGTGTGCTCCAACTATAGGGGGATCACACTCCTCAGCCTCCCTGGTCAAGTCAATTCCAGGGTACTGGAGAGGAGAATTCGGCCGATAGTCGAACCTCGGATTCAGGAGGAACAATGCGGTTTTCGTCCTGGTCGTGGAGCACTGGACCAGCTCTATACCCTCCGCAGGGTGCTCGAGGGTTCATGGGAGTTTGCCCAACCAGTCCACATGTGTTTTGTGGATTTGGAGAAGGCATTCGACCGTGTCCCTCGTGGCATTCTGTGGGGGGTGCTTTGGGAGTATGGAGTCCGGGGCCCTCTACTACGGGCCGTCCGGTCTCTGTATGACCAGAGCAGGAGCTTGGTTCGCATTGCCGGCAGTAAGTCAGACCTGTTCCCAGTGCATGTTGGACTCCGGCAGGGCTGCCCTTTGTCACCGGTTCTGTTCATTATTTTTATGGACAGAATTTCTAGGCGCAGCCAAGGGCCGGAGGGAGTCTGGTTTGGGGACCACAGGATTTCATCTCTGCTTTTTGCGGATGATGTTGTCCTGTTGGCTTCTTCGAACCAGGACCTCCAGCATGTGTTGGGGCGGTTTGCAGCCGAGTGCGAAGCGGCTGGGATGAGAATCAGCACCTCCAAGTCCGAGGCCATGGTTCTCGACCGGAAAAGGGTGGCCTGCCCTTGGAGGAGAGATCCTGCCTCAAGTGGAGGAGTTTAAGTATCTTGGGGTCTTGTTCACGAGTGAGGGAAGGATGGAACGTGAGATTGACAGGCGGATCGGTGTGGCAGCTGCAGTAATGTGGTCGCTGTACCGGTCCGTCGTGGTGAAGAAGGAGCTGAGCCGAAAGGCAAAGCTCTCTATTTACCGGTCAATCTACGTTCCTACCCTCACCTATGGTCATGAACTTTGGGTCATGACCGAAAGAACAAGATCTCGGATACAAGCGGCTGAAATGAATTTCCTCCGCAGGGTAGCGGGGCGCTCCCTTAGAGATAGGGTGAGGAGCTCTGTCACTCGGGAGGAGCTCAGAGTAGAGCCGCTGCTCCTCCACGTCGAGAGGAGCCAGCTGAGGTGGCTCGGGCATCTTTACCGGATGCCTCCTGGACGCCTTCCTGGGAGGGTGTTCCGGGCATGTCCCACCGGGAAGAGGCCCCGGGGAAGACCCAGGACACGCTGGAGGGACTATGTCACTAGGCTGGCCTGGGAACGCCTCAGGGTCCTCCCGGAAGAGCTGGAGGACGTGATTGGGGAGAGGGAAGTCTGGGCATCCCTGCTAAGACTGCTGCCCCCGCGAACCAGCCCCGGATAAGCGGAAGACAATGGATGGATGGATCATATCAAATAATAATGTTAAGCCAAAATGTGATTTTTATCTCATTTTGTTTGAGTGTCCGTCCCCCAAGGTGTCTGTCCAGAAAAATTCTGGCCCTCTGTCAAATATAGTTGGTGACCCCTGCGACAGAGAAGTCATAAAAATAATTAGATATTAATAAAGGGTTTGGTGTATTGAGCTCATCTGTAGTTCATTTTAATTCATTTGGAGCATTTGTAAGAACCTAGAGCCCACATTTCTCAATAACATGAAGCTGATTTGTGCAAAGGTCCACTCTCCTCCCATGACCTTGACCTGCATGTTTCCTCTTGGCTTTAATTGCAGAAACTGACTGTTGCAGTGACACTTCATCATTATCATATGGACAAGGACACACAGTGATACAGCATACATAACTGAGGGGTAAATGCATGAAAACAGGAAGAGATAATCAACTGAACCAATTAAAAATGAATGAATGGACAGAAAATAAGCTACAAATTCTAATCTGAATTTTCTTTTTAAAACAATATAAATATTTTGCCTCTAAGGGGAAAAACTGTTTGGAAAAAACAGTCATGAAATTTAGTTTTTTCTACTTTAACTGAAAGTCCGTAATTCAGCATGGTCCATTTATTTTACTCATACATCAACTGTAACTTGCTATTAACTTTTGTCCTGTTATAATGTTGAAGGGAAAAGTCAAAGTGAATTGGTTGTAAATTTCATATTTATATCCAACATTTGGCATCACAGGATACCTGAAGAAAGTTATTTTAAGATAACAAGTTAACACCTGAACTGACTTTGACACATACATAAAAATGGATTGTACTGGTGCAGATGTGGCTTTCTCAAAGCAAACAACAACACAGTGATTCGTTGCTCTCTTTTAATGATTCATCACATCATATTCTTGTTGATATGTGACTGCTGGAAAGGACGTCACTGCTCCTCTCTGGGACGCTGATGTCAGAAGCAAATGACCTGAAGGTCACAAGAAAACATGCTCAGGCATCACATGACATGTCAAATGCTTTAACTGTTTGTAAAACTTTGCACAGTTCATGCCTTTTTTTTTACTTACCAATCACTGACAAACATAAGCCACAACAAGGTACCTGGGAAGATCATCACAAAGCAAAGTTGTCCCCAGACTTTCTTCAGTAACTTCTATTTCGCACTCTGTTTTCGAATCACATCTGAGAATGAATTGAAAAGAAAAGCAGTTGTTATCATTGTAAAAGCAAACCACATAAAAATTTTATTCTACATTGAGAACATAAACGAGTCATTCTGATGTACATTCAGTAATGGTCCTACACAGAGAAGAAGTAATACTACTGATCATGATCCTTTTCTCCATTCAAAACTTTTGTCTTTTCAACCAATACACACTGATATTTCACTCGTGGTTCGGTTTGGTAACTCCAACAGAAGGTCATAGTTGACGGGGTATCGGTGCAGGTGGTCGCGTCAAAACGTCCAAAACCGGACTTCAGAATGTCAATGGTTCCTTTTTCTGAGGGTAACAGACAGATGAGGACAAAATGTGTCACGAGAGTAGAAAAGAAATGTTGCAGACTCTGGCTTCATGCAGATTTCTTTTAGTATGAGTTAAATAGGCCACACCACATAAAGAGGCTGTCAGCGAATCCAAATTGATTCCAGAAACAACTTGCTGAAGGCCTGGTAATGATGTCTCCCACCCTAATGGTGGAACATGATCATCTCATCACCATCAGATGTGTTTCTATGGTGGGGCCTGTTGAAAACACAAGTGAGTGGGTCTGACCTGGACTGTGGATTTTGAAGAAGGCCTGAGGGCCAAAATGTCATCTATTAAAAGAAATGCATATGGAGCCAGAGTCTGTGACACTTCTTTTCTACTCTCAAGTTTACCTTCAGTGATTTCAGCTAAAATCAACCAGTAAACAATTGATGCAACTTGCTTGATAAAATCATGAAAATATCATCACTTTACAAATGCAAACCTGACTGAGCATACGATTAATCAACTTAAAAACAGGATGCAATTCACCAAAAATGAACACCCACAGCCTCTTCTTACATGTTAAGATTTAGTTTGACCTGTCTTTAGCATTTTTTGCTGAACTTTACCATTTAAACAGATTATATTCCAGACTTTTTTCTCTTAGGTTTGACTGAATTTTCTGCATTCAGGTTTTTTCAAATTGAAATATCCTGCTGTAGGACTAAAGCACAACATTTCATGCTCTAGGGCAATATGATTATATGGCAACACTCAGGATTTAATATAGGTTTGAATTAAGGACAATATATTTCTCAACAACATCATCAAGAGATGCATCATTGTTTTTCAAGAGCTGAAGCATTTCCATGCAGACAAGATTATAGATGCATTCTTACCACATGAAATCTTTGCCTGATTTCCTTCACATTCAACAACGGTCTGCACATCTGCCAAAACATCAGGAGACAAGTTTATATTCATTCTGACATCTGCGCTGATGGCTGCAGAATTATGCTGCTCAACACCATCAAGTCCTCTGCTGTGCTGAAACATACTCACTAGGATTACTGTCTTCACAGATATAGGTGATCTGAATGAATGTTGAATCTCCTGAGTAATCACAGTTAAAAAACTCCTGATCAGGTTTGGACAGTCGGCAGCTTTCCCTTCCGTCACAGCTGGAGAAATATTAGAAAAAGGCAAGTAAGCAGCATTTTACTGTTGCAGCTGCTCGAGGTGGAGCTAGTTCTCTGTTACAACCTTGTTTTCATTGTTTGGACAATATTAGCTTATTTGTGATATGTTGGACAATTTGGCCTATTTTAGAAAACGTCATGATGATCACAACTTTCTTAGAATTTCATAACTCAGCAACTCTTCACGCTTGGAATCTCTATGAATGTGGCCACTGAAACTTAACAAAAACGTTTTATCAAGAAGTCACAAGCCAAAAGGCTGGGAACAACTGGTTTCAATTTGAACAATCTGTTTTATTTCATAGGCTTATCGTAGCTTTTCATGTGAAACTTAATGAATGCAGTAAAGTCAAAAGTACAACATTTTCCTGACATGCAGTGCAGTAAATGTATAAAGTGGCAGTACTCAAGTGACGTACCTCAACGCTGTACTTAAGTAAATGTGTGTGCAACTGTCCCACTGATAATAAAAAACCCAGAAAATGGAACTGGAAAATAACCCAGTTGCCCTTTTCCTGATGTAAAATATGTTTTATTTTAGTTGGTTGTGAACTTTTTTCCCCCACATCCTGCTCTTATCCTTTATTTTTACCCAATCAACAAAATTGACAACTATAATGAAGTAAAGACAACAGAAAATCTCTCACATTAACTTCATCCATGGTAGCATGGCCGGGCTTATGCAGCTTGATTTTGTGGTCGTAGCGGGCTGGCTTCTGGCAGCACAGTCCACAGAGCTTATCTCACCATACTCCACTGACTGCACCTGAATCATTTGTCCCTCAGCTAAACATAAAGAAAACATGGATCATAAAGCAAAATAGTAACAATATGTGATGGTAGGAGAAGGAAGAGAGAGCCTGAATGCTCACAGGCCCTGTTTACACCTGGCATGAACATGCATTTTAGGTGATCCAATCACAGGTGCATAACCAAGACACAAAGCTGTTCACACCTGTGTCTATCATTTGTCTCCATGGTGTGCACCTGATCACTTGTAAGGTAAGGTAACACAATCAACAGGCCCTGCACTCAGTTATTATGTTTATTTCACACTGGCCAAAATGTACTCCACTTACATCTGAGCTCCTCTCCATTTTTCAAGCATTGGTGTGCTGCAACCAAAACAACCACCACTTCTTGCATTGATGAGGTATGTTACGTTCTTACGAGTTACATCCTGGTCTGGGACACATCGGGACAACTAGGGTTGACACAACAAAATATATAAGGTCTCATGCATCCCAGACCACCTTGGCAAGTGGTTTGAGTGGTTGGATCCCAATGCATTTTGGTGGTTGTTAACAATTGTATTTAGGGCTATCCACTTGTCATTCGATCAAAAAACATATGTTAATACCAGTTGTAAACAGGGTCAGAGAGTAAAGAAGCTGGTGAGAGTTCACACTTTGTGTCCTGTTAAAATGTAAACAAATAACAGAATACATACGGCATTGCAGCTCGCTGTTTACACCAGGACATGCCACATCATAGAGTTGTCCCACTGGAAAGTACAGTATATGACATTGTGAAAATATATCAGTTGACAATGATCAGCACTTCAGGCACACTTAGTGACACTTGGTTTTGACTTCTGTTGTTTATTTTTTTCAGATTTCCCTTCTGATCTTGGTTTATTTCTTGTGAATTATTAGATAATTTAATTCCTGCAAGATTATAAATGATGAACGATTGTTTACAAAGTAAAATTTAAAGTAAAAGAATAAAGAGAAGAAAGGAAACAAAACATTGACTGAATACAGTTTACAAGAGAAAGCAAATAGAAATCACAGCAGAGAAAGTCAAGTTGAACAAACAACAAAACATAAAATGAAGTTTGAAAGGTAAAAACAAAACTCTGTTCAGGAAGGAAGAAAGGAATCAGAGGATCATAGAAACTGTAATCATTTACCAGCAGATGTCCAACACCAAGCTGCAGCCAGGACTGAAAGACACAAAATGTTCAAAAAATATAATTGATCCCATAAAGGACATGGAACATAACTTTTTAAAGTTTAAAGACCATCAGAGACACAGAACAGGTCGTAAACTCACTGGTGATGAGTGTCAGTCTTGTGGAAAGCATCTTGTCAGCTGTGTAGCAAGTGATGATTGTCCAGCAGACAGCAGCTTTTTATACACATGTACATATACATATATGCATATACATTGTTCTTCATGTGCACACACACACACACACACCCTGAAGGAGCAGAATGCTGAAACCCAACAGTCAACAGCCCTGGGGGGTACACAGTCACAGTGTCAACAGGACAGAATTCAAAAAAAGGCCACGAGGTATTGACATTAAATTGGCTTGATTCACATTTTAATTTTTTGCATCTCAATCTCATCTCAGTTCTCTTGATTGTCGTTTCTCTGATGCTCGCTTGAACCGGAAGTACTTCTGGTCTTCCATCTTGCTGACCATCCCAAAGCTCTTATTTCGGTTCCGAGGAGCGAGGATCGGGAAGAGAGGAGGGATCTTGGAGGAGCCATGAGCCAGGATCCGTGAGGGCATTTTTCCCGGAAGTCTTTCAAACTGAACGGTATCAAGACTCACATCTGGCACATTTAAACAAAGTGGTGGAGAAATGTAAGTATCTGCAATGAATGGCTGTAATTCAGACGTGCCGACCTTAACGCCACGTCCTCCAAAGAGCAATAATACAAGAA
Source organism: Chelmon rostratus (assembly GCF_017976325.1). Classification (NCBI taxonomy): domain Eukaryota; kingdom Metazoa; phylum Chordata; class Actinopteri; order Chaetodontiformes; family Chaetodontidae; genus Chelmon; species Chelmon rostratus. The sequence goes on along the minus strand of NC_055681.1, from coordinate 5,666,242 downwards.
TAGAATATGGGGAACCATCGTGTTTCAGTTCAATTTATTGCATCCACAACCCGTTCAGCTGCATTACAAATCTCACTAACAGCAGCCTCCGAGCATGTGTGGAACATATTTGATCATATAGATACAGCACTCTGTTATTTATCAAACTTCACGTGTCACGAGCCTCCACGTGGCCGGCCACGTTATGTTTCCAGAACTGTCACTGACACATAAACCAAACACATCAGCCTCTCGTCACGTGTCCTGCGTGTTAGCTGAGTGAAATAATGTGTTTCATGACTTCATGGCTTGTAGGGTTCCCTTCATTGACAGCTCTGAAATGTTCATGGAGTGCATTGAAGTCAGAAACTTAATTTGTTGCACATCTTTAATCAAAGAAAGTTGTTCTCTCCGGTGAACTCCACAAATGTCTGATTTGCTGTTCTCTTTTGATTAGTGATCAGTTCATACGCATGAAAGATAGCTTTTTAAATATTGCAGGTTATCCTCTTGGGACACAACTAAACAGTCTTGTGGGCCCTTTCAGCTCATTTCCTCTGAGGTAGCAGAGGCACCAAGCCTCCTTTGGCCATTGCAACAAAGCAACAACACACTCAAACACACTGACATAAGTTTCAACTACTGACTCCAAATGGAGGCACCAATACACGACTGACATCAAGGGAACCTGATCCTACTGATGAAGTGGGCACGGTATGAGTATGCATATTTAAAGCTGAGGGTTCTGATGTATTGGAGGGTGCTGTTTTAGGTTGTGTGGCTGTTTATACACAACTAATTGATGTAGTCTGATTTACTTCTCCATCTCCAAATGAGGGTCCAGCTCTTGAGTTTGAGAGCTTTCTCTGTTTGTGCATCTAACTCCAATTTACAAAGCAAGACATAAATGTTTTGTGTGGGATGGTTTCTTGGAAGTTGCATTGCTGTTTGATAATTCACTGCACTGATGATAATTTTTTTCTACTTTCACAAACTCTGTGTGCTGTTTTTCTCTGATGCCCAAAACCTCATCACCCGAGGGTGGAAACATTTACTTAAGTAAAGGACCGCTGGTTATTGACCACTCCTTTTTCCATGTTCCATAGCTAAAGGTGTTGGTTTATACTATACAAACTGTTTGGTATGTTCACCTCTGAGCATACGGAACATACATACATTATTCAAATATCGGTGTGCACAACACTATTTTTCCAGGAAACATTTGAACAAAGAAAGAAAGTAAAAGATCACATAGCATTTTGGGGAATGTTTTGCAGTGTTGCTAACTTATGAAATATTTCTGCACAAACTATTTACGGATCTGTCAGGTTTCCGATATGCGTCCCCCACAATGTTAAACTCATTCCTACACCCTTGAATGTATGTATGTATACGTGTTATGATCTTAAGACCTGGGCAAACCACCCAGAACAAACACTTCTCCCTCTTCCTCTTGAACAAAATGGCTTGAGTCCTCAACCAAAGCATAATGATTTTGTCATTCCAGGGCTGTCCGCTTACTCTATCTGGTGGCAGCACTGCTACTGGCGAGCTAAAAATTTAGTAGCACACACAGGTGCACGGTTTCACATGTTTTATTGATCAAATCCATTTGATATTGGTCAAAAATGCATTTACTTAGGTTGACTGGCAACTTCATAGCATTCCTTTCGTGTCTCACCATGGGGAACGCCTCCTGCGTGACCTCATCAGAAGCACAATAACACGACGCCAGCCTCCGATTCGCTGGCATGAGTGACGCCTATGTCAGGAGGAGGGGAACCCTCCCCCTATATATTAGGCTGACATAGCTGCAGTCGTCATTCAAAAACCTCTTCTCGCTTCTCACAGAAGCCTGTCGACAACTGTGCTGTTTTGGGTGCTAAGCTAAACTGTCCACAGACCGGAGTGCACAACTCTGTCACCGGGCGCTTCGTTCCCAGCTGTACAGTTGCACGCTAGTTAAGGAACAGTGGCAATACTCTTCCACAGCTAGCTCTTGGTATAAAGTAGCAATACTTTTGCCTGGGAAATAGCAATATTTTCCGAATCGAAGTAGCAATACTTTGGACAACGTGGGTAGTGTTAATAATACCAACTGGTCGCAATACCGTGTCACAGGTGTATTAACGGTACCATGCAATAGGTAGCGATACCTCTAGAGGAGTAGCAATACTTCTGCCCCTACGCTAGCTGGGAAAATAGCAATATTTTCCTCTCGTCTCGCCAAGTAGCTGCACAAGCTGTAAAGCGACCTTAAAACGCTGCTAGTGTTAATAGCAAGTTAGCTAACCATGGCTACCGCTATCAACCCCAGTGAAGTAGGGAAAAGCCCAAAGCTATGTCCCTGTGGCAACAAATTATCGAACTGGGACACTCACCCCGTGTGTGCTGCATGTCTTTGCTTACCCCACGCTCAGGCTGCCTTAAGCTCCACCGACGAGTGTATCCACTGCGCTGCCTTTCCACGTAAGCTGCTTCGCCGCCGACTAGCCCGCCAGGCTAGTCTGTCCGGGGGAGACCCGCTGATGTGTGAGACAGCTGTGCCGCAGGTAGACACGGACATGTCCGAGGGCTTGACCGCTACACCTGGACCGAGCTGGGCGGATGTAGATCCCCAGCTGCAGGACCCCGCTTTCCCGTCTCAGGAGATGGACGAGGGTTGCGAAAGCCTCGCCTCGGGCAATCCTGGGTGGAGATGCGGAGGGTGACGGAGATGAGTCGGCCGACTCAGAGCTCCTGTTGTCCGACGACGAAGAGGAGGACTCCATCCTCCTTGCTAGCGACTGCGGGGCTGCAAAGCCCCCCGTCGCGGAGGGAAGCGTCCAGCTCCCACCGTCGTCTCCCACCGACCTTGACATGCAGGACATGGTTAAGCACGCGGCTAATAGGCTCAGCATCCCATGGCCCATCGCCCAAGCGGAGGTGGTGAAATCACGATTTGACGGCAAAAAACTGCCCAAAGCAAAGAAGACGGGAAAGCAAATGTTGCCAATTTTCCCAGAGCTTCTGGACGAGATAGCCGTGACCTGGAAGGAGAGACCATACAGCGAGAGACACCCGATTGCGGGTAGCTCTCTGTTGGATTGTGAGGGAATGGAGACCCATGGTGTCCGCCAAATGCCACCCATAGAGCCGCTGGTTGCGACCCACCTCCACCCAAAGGCCTCCATGTCTTCTTCGGCCCCCTCTCTTCCTTCCAAGATGGACTGCTTCCAGTCTAGCCTCACCGATAAGGGCTACAAGGCGGCGGCTCAGTCAGTGAGAGCCCTAAATGCCTCCTCCATGCTAATGGCTTTTCAAGCTGAGCTGGAAGAGGACATGACGGCCAAACCAGATTCCACCTTGTGGGAAGAAATCTGCGTTATAACGGACCGCGTCCTTCGTCTCCACAAAGTGGCCATACAAGCTACAGGGAGAGCCATGGGTCTCATGGTTCTCCAGGAGAGGGCACGCTGGCTCGGGCTCATGAATTTGACGACCAAGGAGAAGGAGGAGCTCCTCGACACTCCGGTCGTCCCTCAGGGTGCAGCCGTCACCTCCATGCAGAAGAGATGTGAGGAGAAAAAGAGGGAGGATGAGGCGCTGAGACTTTGCCTGCCACGGAGGGCTCAACGAGCCACAGCCAGTGGGGTCCAACAGCCCCACGGCCGTGACAACACAGACGGTCCATGCGCCTCCATGCCGCCGGTTGAAGGCTTCGGAGCGCACGGACGGTGTGTGTTGCGCACAGGAGCCACAAGAGGGCGCCAGCACACCAGTTTTGACAGAGTGGCCGGTCAGCCCACTCTCTTTACATAGGGAGAGCTGGGCTGCCTGCACTCAGTCAGCATGGGTGTTGAGAACGATAGAGAAGGGCTACAGGCTTCAGTTCAATATCGCTCCACCACAGTTCAAAGAGGTGTGTTACTCTCATGCTCAGGGCGAGTCTGCCAATATTCTCTGGGAAGAAATTTCAAATCTGAGAGAGAAAAGAGCCATCAGAGTTGTCCCTCCAGGCGAAGCTCAGAGCGGCTTCTAATCGAGGTATTTCCTAGTCCCAAAGAAAGGGCGGAGATGGATGAGAGCCATTTTGGACCTCCGTGCCCTGAATTGTTATCTAAGGAAATACAAATTCAGGATGTTGACACATACTTCTCTGCTGCGTTTCGTGCGCGCAGGCGACTGGTTCACGTCAGTCGACGTGAGGGATGCTTATTTCCACATTCCCATATATCCCCCACACAGAAAATATCTGCGTTTTGCTTTCCAGGGGACAGCCTACGAGTTTATGGTTCTGCCATTCGGTCTGTCACTGAGCCCAAGGGTGTTTGTAAAATGCACCGAGGCGGCAGTAGCCCCACTCAGAGAAAGGGGGATTCGGGTGGCCACATACATAGACGATTGGCTAGTGGCAGCTCCCACTCGCCAGGAGGTGGCGTGTCACACAGGTGCTCTCACGCAGTACCTGGTGGGTCTGGGCTTTCAGATAAATGCAGAAAAGAGCATGATGACGCCCATGCAACACATCACCTTCATAGGGCTCACCCTGGACTCTCTCCAGGCCAAGGTAGTTATATCTCCGGAAAGAGTGGAGACTATGCAGACAACCCTGTCAATGTTTTGAAGGGGCAACATGGTTACACTCAAACAATGCCAGAGGCTGCTGGGCATGATGGCCTCCTCTGTGGTGGCCATACCACTGGGGCGCCTGTATATGAGAGGCTTTCAACGCTGGGTAGCCTCTCGAGGTCTGGACCCTCATCGCGATGGCCGCCGTCTAGTAAGGGTTTCCCCAGACTGCTCGCTAGCCCTGCGTCAGTGGAGAAGTCCGGGCTTTCTGACTCAGGGGGTGACTATAGGGCCCGTCCTAGCCAGGAAGGTGATCACCACAGATGCTTCTCTGATTGGCTGGGGTGCCACCCACGAGGGCAGAACAGTGAACGGGAGGTGGAACCCTCACATGCGTTCTACCCACATAAATTGTCTGGAGCTGCTAGCTGTTCACCTAGCCCTAAGGCATTTCCTCCCGTGGCTGAGTGGTCACCATGTTCTGGTAAGGATGGACAATTCCATCGTAGTGGCTTATATCAACAGACAGGGGGGGCTGAGGTCCCCCCAGTTACACACGTTGGCACACAGACTGATAGTTTGGAGCAGTGTGCACCGACAGTCACTCAGAGCGACTCATGTACCAGGAGTTCTGAATTATGGGGCGGATCTGTTATCCAGGTGCGACCCACTCTATGCAGACTGGAAACTTCACCCCGAAGTGGTGAAGCAGATCTGGTCACGGTTCGGGCGGGCAACCGTGGACGTTTATGCATCAGCAGAGAACACACAGTGCCCCCTGTTCTTCTCTCTGCACAACCAGGGAGCCCCTCTGGGGATAGATGCCCTGTCACAGGAGTGGCCGAGAACCCTCCTGTATGCTTTTCCCCCGGTGGCTCTCATTTCCCCAACTCTGGCCAGAGTGAGGGAGAGGGGTCTGTCCATGATCCTGGTAGCCCCGCGTTGGCCAGGGAAGCACTGGCTGGCAGAGATTTTTCAGCTCCTGTCCGTCCCTCCGTGGCCGCTGCCACTTCGCAGGGACCTGTTGTCTCAGGGGCAGGGGGAGATATTCCATCCCCACCCAGAGAGGCTAGCGCTATGGGCTTGGCCCGTGAGTGGTTCAACCTGAATGCGGTGGAACTTCCCTCCAATGTTATTGACACTATTTAGTGTGCCAGAGCCTCATCAACTAGGACACTGTATGAGCATAAGTGGCGCGTGTTTGAGAGCTGGTGCTTGGAATCACAAGCTATCCCTTTTCAGTGTTCTGCAGCAGTGATTCTGTCATTTTTACAGGACCTCATTGAGAAGGGCAAGGCTTTTTCTACTGTCAAGGTGTACTTGGCGGCCAGCCTGCCATGTTGGTTCTGATGGAAAGACGGTGGGTCAGCACCCCTTGGTGTGTCGAATTATGAAGGGGGCACGCCGTAAATTGCCTACGTCTAGGCCACTGGTTCCATCGTGGGATCTTCCCACAGTTCTAGCCGCTCTCTCCTGTTCCCCTTTTGAACCCTTAGAGCAAGCGGAGTTAAAAATGTTGTCTTTGAAGACAGTGTTGCTGCTTGCCTTAGCCTCGGCTAAGCGTATAGGCGAAATTCATGCCCTCTCTGTGCATCGGGCATGTATGCAGTTTTCCCCTGGGAATACTAGTGTCAGTATGCAGCCTAACCCAGCCTTTATCCCAAAGGTGTTGGGCTCATGCTCCCCCATAAATTTGGTTGCTTTCTATCCTCCGCCTTTCTCCTCTGAGGAGCATCGGCGCTTGCATAAGCTGTGTCCGGTTCGTGCACTACAAATTTACATTGACAGGACCCAGAGTTTTAGACAGGGCAACCAGTTGTTTGTGTCTTGGGCAAAGCCACATGTGGGAATGCCAGTGTCCAAACAGCATCTTTCTCACTGGATAGTAGGGGCTATTGCCCTTGCTTACAATAGCAAAGGTCTCCAACCCCCTGCGGGCTTACGTGCACATTCCACCAGGGGTCTAGCAACCTCTTGGGCTCTTTTTAAGGGAGTTTCCATTCAGGAGGTGTGTGCAGCCGCATGCTGGGCCTCGACCCACACTTTTGCTAGATTCTATAAGTTGCCAACAGCGCCAACTCTAGGACAAATGGTCCTGAGCACGGGTTCTTCTTAGAGCATGGCTCCTACCCAGTGAGGTTTTACTAGGGACAGTTGTCTTCTTTACAGGCTCGTCTGGCAATCCGGGAGTCAGTATTTTCCCCATAGTGAGACACGACACGAATGCTATGAAAGAGAACTTAAGGTTATGGATATAACCCCGGTTCTCTGATTAGCATGAGTGAGTGTCTCACCAGACCACCCTCCTTGCTGTGAAGCGAGGAAGAGGTGAGCTTGTTTTGAATGACGACTGCCGCTATGTCAGCCTAATATATAGGGGGAGGGTTCCCCTCCTCCTGACATAGGCGTCACTCATGCCAGCCAATCGGTGGCTGGCGTAGTGTTATTGTGCTTCTGATGAGGTCACGCAGGAGGCGTTCCCCATAGTGAGACACTCACTCATGCTAATCAGAGAACCGGGGTTATATCCATAACCTTAAGTTTTCTTCGGTGGTGGCACTGAGCTGGAATGAGGCGACAAAACATTTTGGTTTGTTTTGATGTGACTTGGGAACACTGACAAAGTGAGTAGTTAAATAATGGACCAGTGACCATCCCAGGATTAAGATGACTTAATGTTGTTGGAGTTAATTTATGATATATTTCAGTCACACTGAAAGGAGGTCTGTCTTGTCTTGGGGTTTTTTTCTCGTCATTTCCTGTTTTATTTTGAAGGTCTAACTCTCCTCTCGTTTCAGAGCGCTTGCCTTTCCTCATGTGTCACCTGTGTGTCCGCCACGACCACCTGTTGTCTCCACCTGTTCCTGATTCACCCGAGCCTGTCTTTTCCCTTGCCCATTGCCATAGCCACAGCATTCATTCTCGTAAACCTTTGTTCCTCTCTGTGAGTGTTTTTTGTTTGTAACTTTAATAACCTAGTTTCTGTTTTCTTTTTCAAGTTTATAGCTTAGCCCGAATTGTTTTTCATTTTTAAGAGTGATTTTCTATTTGATTATTTTGTCATTTAGATTCTTGTTCCTCCGTTTCTTAGGAGTGTATTTTTGTTTTGATAGTTTTTCTAGTGCAGTTCTTTCTGTTGTTCAGTTAACCTTTTCATTGGCCTTTGCGTTCTTCCTCCTTCGGGAGCGTTTTGTTTTCTAGTTTTGTAGCCGTAGTGGTTTATTTCCTAGCCTCATTTAGAGCGTTTTTGGTTGTCTTGTTTATTCTCTTGTATGCCCATATTTATAGTGATTTCCTGTTCTTGCTATAGTGTATGTTTCATAGCCTGTTTGTCTGGCACGTAGCGACGAGGTTACTGGGTTGATGTGTTATGTGTCATCATTTAGGAATCGGCTTCCGCATCAACTTTTCGTTTCATGGCCTTTGAGGTGCCATTTTACCTGTGTTAAAAGGCCTTTTCCTTCCACGAACTGACGTTGTATTCGTGTTAAGGCCATTGATTGATATGAAAGCCCGACAGTCCAGGCTTTGTTTCAGCTGTGTTTGTTTTTAAAGCACTCTATAAATAAAGTTTACTTGAACTGAGTTGAGGCAAAATATCTCTATCACTCCTGGTGGTTGACTGTGGTATAGGTGATAGGAGCCTGACTGATCAAGGCTAAAAATGCCTTCAGTTTTGTCATAAAATAATAAATATATATCAACAATATACATCAAATAATAATGTTAAGCCAAAATGTGATTTTTATCTCATTTTGTTTGAGTGTCCGTCCCCCAAGGTGTCTGTCCAGAAAAATTCTGGCCCTCTGTCAAATATAGTTGGTGACCCCTGCGACAGAGAAGTCATAAAAATAATTCGATATTAATAAAGGGTTTGGTGTATTGAGCTCATCTGTAGTTCATTTTTATTCATTTGGAGCATTTGTAAGAACCTAGAGCCCACATTTCTCAATAACATGAAGCTGATTTGTGCAAAGGTCCACTCTCCTCCCATGACCTTGACCTGCATGTTTCCTCCTGGCTTTAATTGCAGAAACTGACTGTTGCAGTGACACTTCATCATTATCATATGGACAAGGACACACAGTGATACACGATACATAAATAAGGGGTAAATGCATGAAAACAGGAAGAGATAATCAACTGAACCAATTAAAAATGAATGAATGGACAGAAAATAAGCTACAAATTCTAATCTGAATTTTCTTTTCAACCCTTGTATTGTCTTCCCATCTACTATATGATATGCAACACTTGAAAACGGGTCAAAATTGACCTGAAGACAATAGGAGGGTTAAAACAATATAAATATTTTGCCTCTGAAGGGAAAAACTGTTTGGAAAAAACAGTCATGAAATTTAGTTTTTTCTACTTTAACTGAAAGTCAGTAATTCAGCATGGTCCATTTATTTTGCTCATACGTCAACTGTAACTTGCTATTAACTATTGTCCTGTTATAATGTTGAAGGGAAAAGTCAAAGTGAATTGGTTGTAAATTTCATATTTATATCCAACATTTGGCATCACAGGATACCTGAAGAAAGTTATTTTAAGATAACAAGTTAACACCTGAACTGACTTTGACACATACATAAAAATGGATTGTACTGGTGCAGATGTGGCTTTCTCAAAGCAAACAACAACACAGTGATTCGTTGCTCTCTTTTAATGATTCATCACATCATATTCTTGTTGATATGTGACTGCTGGAAAGGACATCACTGCTCCTCTCTGGGACGCTGATGTCAGAAGCAAATGACCTGAAGGTCACAAGAAAACATGCTCAGGCATCACATGACATGTCAAATGCTTTAACTGTTTGTAAAACTTTGCACAGTTCATGCCTTTTTTTTTACTTACCAATCACTGACAAATATAATCCACAGTAAGGTACCTGGGAAGATCATCACAACGCCGAGTTGTCCCCAGACTTTCTTCAGTAACTTGTATTTCGCACTCTGTTTTTGAATCACATCTGAGGATGAATTGAAAAGAAAAGCAGTTGTTATCATTGTAAAAGCAAACCACATAAAAATTTTATTCTACATTGAGAACATAAACGAGTCATTCTGATGTACATCCAGTAATGGTCCTACACAGAGAAGAAGTAATACTACTGATCATGATCCTTTTCTCCATTCAAATCTTTTGTCTTTTCAACCAATACACACTGAATTTTCACTCGTGGGTCGGTTTGGTAACTCCAACAGAAGGTCATAGTTGACGGGGTATCGGTGCAGGTGGTCGCGTCAAAACGTCCAAACCTGGCCCTCAGAATGTCAATGGTTCCTTTTTCTGAGGGTAACAGACAGATGAGGACAAAATGTGTCATGAGAGTAGAAAAGAAATGTTGCAGACTCTGGCTTCATGCAGATTTCTTTTAGTATGAGTTAAATAGGCCACACCACATAAAGAGGCTGTCAGCGAATCCAAATTGATTCCAGGAACAACCTTCTGAAGGCCTCGTAATGATGTCTCCCACCCTAATGGTGGAACATGATCATCTCATCACCATCAGATGTGTTTCTATGGTGGGGCCTGTTGAAAAGTGAGTGGGTCTGACCTGGACTGTGGATTTTGAAGAAGGCCTGAGGGCCAAAACGTCATCTATTAAAAGAAATGCATATGGAGCCAGAGTCTGTGACACTTCTTTTCTACTCTCAAGTTTACCTTCAGTGATCACCACAAGAGACTGATTTCAGCTAAAATCAACCAGTAAACAATTGATGCAACTTGTTTGATAAAGTCATGAAAATATCATCACTTTACAAATGCAAACCTGACTGAGCATACGATTAATCAACTTAAAAACAGGATGCAATTCACCAAAAATGAACACCCACAGCCTCTTCTTACATGTTAAGATTTAGTTTGACCTGTCTTTAGCATTTTTTACTAAACTTTACCATTTAAATAGATTATATTCCAGACTTTTTTCTCTTAGGTTTGACTGAATTTTCTGCATTCAGGTTTTTTCAAATTGAAATATCCTGCTGTAGGACTAAAGCACAACATTTCATGCTCTAGGGCAATATGATTATATGGCAACACTCAGGATTTAATATAGGTTTGAATTAAGGACAATATATTTCTCAACAACATCATCAAGAGATGCATCATTGTTTTTCAAGAGCCGAAGCATTTCCATGCAGACAAGATTATAGATGCATTCTTACCACATGAAATCTTTGCCTGATTTCCTTCACATTCAACAACGGTCTGCACATCTGCCAAAACATCAGGAGACAAGTTTATATTCATTCTGACATCTGCGCTGATGGCTGCAGAATTATGCTGCTGAACACCATCAAGTCCTCTGCTGTGCTGAAACATACTCACTAGGATTTCTGTCTTCACAGATATAGGTGATCTGAATGAATGTTGAATCTCCTGAATAATCACAGTTAAACGTCCCTGGATCAGGTTTGGACAGTCGGCAGCTTTCCCTTCCGTCACAGCTGGAGAAATATTAGAAAAAGGCAAGTAAGCAGCATTTTGCTGTTGCAGCTGCTCGAGGTGGAGCTAGTTCTCTGTTACAACCTTGTTTTCATTGTTTGGACGATATTAGTGATATTTGTGATATATTGGACAATTTGGCCTATTTTAGAAAACGTCATGATGATCACAACTTTCTTAGAATTTCATCACTCAGCAACTCTTCACGCTTGGAATCTCTATGAATGTGGCCACTGAAACTTAACAAAACGTTTTATCAAGAAGTCACAAGCCAAAAGGCTGGGAACAACTGGTTTCAATTTTAACAATCTGTTTTATTTCATAGGCTTATCGTAGCTTTTCATGTGAAACTTAATGAATGCAGTAAAATCAAAAGTACATTTTCCTGAAATGCAGTGCAGTAAATGTATAAAGTGGCAGTACTCAAGTGACGTACCTCAACGCTGTACTTAAGTAAATGTGTGTGCAACTGTCCCACTGATAATAAAAATAAACCCAGAAAATGGAACTGGAAAATAACCCAGTTGCCCTTTTCCTGATGCAAAATATGTTTTATTTTAGTTGGTTGTGAACTTTTTTCCCCCACATCCTGCTCTTATCCTTTATTTTTACTCAATCAACAAAATTGACAACTATAATGAAGTAAAGACAACAGAAAATCTCTCACATGAACTTCATCCATGGTAGCTTGGCCGGGCTCATGCAGACTGATTTTGTGGTCGTAGCGGGCTGGCTTCTGGCAGCACAGTCCACAGAGCTTATCTCACCATACTCCACTGACTGCACCAGAATCATTTGTCCCTCAGCTAAACATAAAGAAAACATGGATCATAAAGCAAAATAGTAACAATATGTGATGGTAGGAGAAGGAAGAGAGAGCCTGAATGCTCACAGGCCCTGTTTACACCTGGCATGAACATGCATTTTAGGTGATCCAATCACAGGTGCATAACCAAGACACAAAGCTGTTCACACCTGTGTCTATCATTTGTCTCCATGGTGTGCACCTGATCACTTGTAAGGTAAGGTAACACAATCAACAGGCCCTGCACTCAGTTATTATGTTTACTTCACACTGGCCAAAATGTACTCCACTTACATCTGAGCTCCTCTCCATTTTTCAAGCATTGGTGTGCTGCAACCAAAACAACCACCACTTCTTGCATTGATGAGGTATGTTACATTCTTACCAGTTACATCCTGGTCTGGGACACATCGGGACAACTAGGGTTGACACAACAAAATATATGAGGTCTCATGCATCCCAGACCACCTTGGCAAGTGGTTTGAGTGGTTGGATCCCAATGCATCTTGGTGGTTGTTAACAATTGTATTTAGGGCTATCCACTTGTCATTCGATCAAAAAACACATGTTAATACCAGTTGTAAACAGGGTCAGAGAGTAAAGAAGCTGGTGAGAGTTCACACTTTGTGTCCTGTTAAAATGTAAACGAATAACAGAATACATACGGCATTGCAGCTCGCTGTTTACACCAGGACATGCCACATCATAGAGTTGTCCCACTGGAAAGTACAGCATATGACATTGTGAAAATATATCAGTTGACAATGATCAGCACTTCAGGCACACTTAGTGACACTTGGTTTTTACTTCTGTTGTTTATTTATTTCAGATTTCCCTTCTGATCTTGGTTTATTTCTTGTGAATTATTCAATAATTTAATTCCGGCAAGATTATAAATGATGAACGATTGTTTACAAAATAACATTTAAAGTAAAAGAATAAAGAGAAGAAACGAAACAAAACATTTCCTGAATACAGTTTACAAGAGAAAGCAAATAGAAATCACAGCAGAAAAAGTCAAGTTGAATAAACAACAAAACATAAAATGAAGTTTGAAAGGTAAAAACAAAATTCTACTCTGGAAGGAAGAGGATCATAGAAACTGTAATCATTTACCAGCAGATGTCCAACACCGAGCTGCAGCCAGGACTGAAAGACACAAAATGTTCAAAAAATATAATTGATCCCATAAAGGACATGGAACATAACTTTTTAAAGTTTAAAGACCATCAGAGACACAGAACAGGTCGTAAACTCACTGGTGATGATTGTCAGTCTTGTGGAAAGCATCTTGTCAGCTGTGTAGCAAGTGATGATTGCCCAGCAGACAGCAGCTTTTTATACACGTTGTTCTTCACGTGCACTCACACACACACCCTGAAAGAATATAGTGCTGAAACCCAGCAGTCAACAGCTTTGGGGGGTATACAGTCACAGTGTCAACAGGACAGACCCTGAGGTATTGAGGTATTTCTCATATTTTAATATTTTTGATGTCCAAATATTGTTTGTTGCTTGAGGAGTTTTAGAGGATGAGCTGACAGGAGAAAGAAAGTAAATTTTAGTCTGTCTCACGGTGGTCACTTAATTCTCAAAACTATGTATTTTTCTCCAATAAAAAGTGATTATGTTTTCTAAGGATCTTAAGTGACTTGTAAAGTTATGGTTTCCTCCTCGTGGTCAGTGATGATATCACCTTTAATCAAAATATAAAGGATAAGACTCAAAATATATTTCTCTCAACAAATATGTAAAGTCTGAAGTCTGTCAGTACCTTCCAACTTCTTGACCCTGACTGGCTCTCAGTTTCAAGCTCATAACTGTCAGTGTTCTGAAAAGTCTGTGTGTTTTTAATTGTTAATCTCTTCCAGCGTGCGATGAGTGAGTTTTATTGTTATGGTTGGGAAATCTTTGTCCTCCGAGCCACACTGACTATGATTTATTTTTGTTTCAGGTTGGAGCAGGAGAGAGGCGGAGCTGATCACCTGAGAGCGCAGAGATGCACCTGTCCTCAATAGACTCATCACCGGCTCTTTCGAAGCAGTCTCCACTCTGGGCCTCTGTTTAGTGTTCTTGTGACCGCCTGTCTCTTGCCTCACCCCTTTTATCTAGAACAGGCATCTCAAACCGGTTCCATAAAGGGCCGCGTGGCTGCAAGTTTTCATTCCAACCAAGGAGGAACACACCAGGCTGGAATCAATTCATCAGCTGATCTCAGTCTTCAGCTGATAACTAAGTGATCCCTTGATGTTGATTGGTTGGCCTGATGTGCTCCTCCTGGGTTGGAATGAAAACCTGCAGCCACGCGGCCCTTTATGGAACCGGTTTGAGATGCCTGATCTAGAAGTTTCCACATAGTGAGTTTTGCTTTGTGTATTCTTTCCTGTAATTTATAGTCACAAGTTTGTTCCGCATCCGTCATTCTGCTTTGTCCTTTAATTTGTCACTTTGTAATTGCTTGAGCTTCTGTTGATAGTTTGCCCCCCGTGGCCTGTCTCAGTTGTACTTTAGCTTTTGTTCAGAAGAACTTTCTGTTTGCTTTTTTCCATTTTTGTATGAATAAACTTTGTTCTCGTCTCTGCATCTGGGTCCTGGCCTCGCTCTTTGTGAACATAACATTTATTGTGTTTTTATCTATTGTTTGTCCAACTTTGCTGCAAAAAGAACATCTTTTTGGGCAATTGAGATCTGAAGCAGGAGCGCTCCTTTCCCATTTACTCATACACTAATAGGTGTTTTGTGTGGGATTTTCCAAGATTTTTAAAAAAAATTTCAGGCATCAAAAATAGCAAACTGTTTCTGCATGATTTCTTGGATTTTTCATTGTTGTTTTGTTTGCCCTGATGAGAATTCTTTTAGACTTTCACTCACTCTTTGAGCTGTTTTTTTTCCAGTCTGATGCACAGAACCTCTTCACCAGAGGGTGGAAAAGTATAGTGAAACAAAGGAAGGCTGGTGATTTCCGTCTCCTTATCTCCTGCAGGTATGTGACAACCCAAGTCTCCAAGTGCATTTACAATACATGTCTAAGGGTGTTGGTTTATACAGTCCAAACTGTTTGGTTCATTGCTCCACAATAGCTTACAAACAGTACAATAGAAATGGATCACACTTTACAGACTTGCACAGTTTCATTTGCCATAGAGAATTCATAAAAATAATTAGATATTGATAAAGGGTTTCTCAATAATATTTGTGCAAAGGTCCACTCTCCTCCCATGACCTTGACCTGCATGTTTCCTCCTGGCTTTAACTGCAGAAACTGACTGTTGCAGTGACAGTTCATCATTGTCATATGGACAAGGACACACATTGATAGACAATGCATAGATAAGGGGTAAATGCATGAAAACAGGAAGAAATAATCAACTGAACCAATTAAAAAGAAACAAATGGACAGAAAATATGTCACCAAGTGAATCAAAAGGGAAAATATTCCTTCTGTCAGTTATCCATTAACTCACCTCCAGGGTGTCGCTTTTTCTCAGGGAGGTGTCAGTCAATCAAGGTGTAAGGCTTGAGTTGAGATATTATAAAACCTAATACCCATTATTCAGTGGGTACTCATGACATTGCTGTGCCTTTTTGAATAATACATACTTGAAGCAAGGAGAGGAAATGTGAGAAAGCCAGTTCAACTGTTTGGCTCTACAGTGTGACACATTACACTGCTCTTTAAAGCAATATCAATATAAAGAAAAAGAAATGTATGAAGGAAAAACTAGTTGAAATGTCCAAATTCAAATGTTGTCTTTCTGAAAGAATCTTGAAAATAAACAGAACAAAACCCCCACATTGACACCCTGCCTGCGTTCTACCTGCTGCGATAATGTCAAGGCCTCAGTTGTGTTCTGATGCGAAAATGATGTGACTTGTAGGTGAAGGAAAGATCCTCAGAGATTTGCTGACATCTCTTTCAGAAAAAAAAAGAAAACTTTGAAAGAAAAAGTCAGCAGAAACATGACTGCTGAGTGTAATATACTGTCAATATAATAAATCCATTCAGTGTGATGTATTTTAAAAGATATGCTTTGTCCTAGCTCAGTGTTGCTCAATGCACACCTCAGGGACCAACAGAAAAGAGCATTTTTACTTTGCTTTACATGTGCTTTGAATCAGACCCTTGATACAGAAGAATGCACTCGCTTGAAATTGATTTTATGAATGCATTTTTGCATTTGCCCTGATCATATTTATATCCACTCATGCACTATGTCACAATGTCAGAAGAACTTGCATGCGTTGGTTTAACAACCATCATAATCTATGTATGTTACTTAAGACAATAGCAAGCTTTTATTTAGAATAAAGAGGAAAAAGGTCCAAATATGACACATGCAACACGTACAGTACAGTCAAATATGCTGATGAACTGTATTTAACACGTCCTCCTGTGTCTCCTGCAATTATCCAACGAGTTATATTACATTGTGTTGTTATATCTCTGCCCTACAGTTGTGTGAATCCTGTCCTGTCTTTATTCTTAGACTTTCTTTTTATAGCAACTCCAACTGTCACACTTATGCTGTCTCTGCTTGTCTCACACACAAACACACACACACACTTTGGTTGACAAAATTATCTAAAGGGCTTGGAGTGTGTGTGTGTGTGTGTGTGTGTAGGTCATACATGGCAGCCCCAGAAATGTGACCTATCCATGGTGGTGCAGCTGTCGTTCACAACCTGAGGGAGTTGGGGGTGAAGCAGTGAGATGGGAGAGAGAGAGAGACAGATAACATGAGCTAATTTCAGTCTTTGAAGCCTAAACAGCTTCAAAGTGTGTTTTTAAAGGTCTTCCAAGGTAGTTACTGGAAACACACTGAAGCAGAAGGCCTGAGTGGTTTGACATTTCGGAAAAAGGATCTCTCTCTCTGTCTCAGTCGCCACTCTTCATCATGGTTGAAGCTGTTGAAAGGGACCATGCCCGTGGCTGCTAATGCTACATGATCTCGGGTGGACTTACACCTACAGCCCGTGCTCACTAAAGGACACACAGAGGCACGGGCTTTAGCAAATGATTTGAGATGAAATACTTTGCTCAATGGATCTTGTTTCCTTCACTTGGACTTTGCGGGGATGTCCAAAGGGATTCCTTTCAGCTTTAATGGCAAAAGAGAAGTAAGTTGTTTTTCTTTCTGTGATTGGTTAAAGTCTATTTTAGGCAACTCTTTCAATCAGCATATTTGTGGAATATCATGAATCAGCAGATGAAGCACATCCAAATGCTGGCATATTCTTTCATCTGTATTTATATTGTTCCATTCATTGCCGTTTTGAATAGTTATTAGATCACTTTCTGAAATTTTATTTGATAAAAATGAATGACGTTGTCGTCCTATAACCAAAAACAACAAAATAGATTGCTTGTCAAAACATTCCAAAGTGAACCATGTGAGCTTTTCTCATTGAAAAAAGTTAGGCCATATCTTGCATGGCCAAAGACTACTCCAATGATTTAGCACCCTTTATTAGTTTTGGAGGACTGTCAAGTTTAAGTTTGCTGTCTGTTCAAAACAGAATTGTCTGAAGAGGCAGCAACATCTTGAGTTTTATCTTAGTATGGGTCAAACTTCAAAAACCCTCGATCGACACTTTCCACCTCCACTGCCCCGGGTTGGAGCTCCAAGCCAAAGGTGTGATACCCAAATGATGTCGCTCAAGCTCCTTAAGCGCAACAGAGGACATTATGCAACTGTTCCCGCAGGCTGAGCAGTAGCCTAGTAGCCTTTGGCATGTAGAATGATTGGCGTACCCTTTACTGAATGTAGAATGCCTTGTGTTTTAATCTTTCTGAACACATGACCAATCCTCTCATTGTTCGGGATCGATTATTATTTACATAATTGCAAGATGTTGCTTGTCATGAAAATGTAGATATGATACAATGATTTTTCTGATGAGCATACTCTCGAGCAAACATATTCAATCTGTAATATCTTTAAAATGACTCTGATGTCATTCTGATTGATGTACTCTGGTCATTGCAGTCCGAAGTATAAAATCCCAGGTCAAGCATCATCTGTGTGCTCCCTGTGAACCCAGACTTCTGTGAACCGATGGAGTTTATCTGAAAGGACCCTCAATAACTCCAGCTCATCTTGACACCCCAGTCAATTACCAGATAAAAATTACAGTCAGTGAAGAAGTGTGAAAGAAGTCAAGATGGCAGAAGGCTCTGGATCCAGTCCCAGCCTTAACATCCGTTCCAAGAGGCCCAAATTCGTGAAGGACCAGGTTGCTCAAGCAGATGGGGTGGCGTTGCAAGAACCCACTCCGCCAGTTTTCATCCGTAAGCTCCGTAAAGCAGCAGTAGGAACAGGTTGCGATATCCGACTGAGGGTGACGGTGGTAGGATTTCCAAAACCATCACTGACCTGGTACCACAATGACGAGCTCCTTCCTCCATCAGAAGCCCAGGAGTCCGGGGGGCTCTGGATACGGGACTGCCGCACAAGCGATGCAGGCTTATATACCTGCATGGCAACCAATGAGCTGGGAGATGCAAGCTGCAGTGCTGTCTTGGCCATTATGGACCTTGGTGAAGGTAATCACACGCAACTGAAACTTAAAGGATAACTTTCGTTTTTTACAACCTGGACTTTATTTGTAGCATTAAATATGACCATTTACTCACCCAGACAACTTTGGTGGCATTTGGAGTCGTTTTGAAGAAATTAGCCCCAGAGGAGCGGCACATATATCCTTATAACACCAATGAGCAGCCTCTATAAACGCATAATCTGCGGCGAAACTCGTTCATATTCCAACATTTTGTTATGATATGCTGGTGCTATTCCCCTCTGAGCCCGTGGTGGCATGTTATCAACATCCGGTGTCTCTAGGCAACTACCTCTGACGTGGATGATGTCATTTCCGAACGCCGCGCGCTGCAAGCAGCCAGCCACAACACGGCTAACTCTGCGGGGGTCGGCTAGTTTAGCTGTAGTTTGGCACAGCTATGGTTCGTTATTGCATATTTCCAAATTGTCCGAACAAAATGACATTTTATTTTGAGAGAGAGTTGATTAGAATAAAGTAAATTCAAAGGAGGGAGAAAAGTTTGCACTCATGAAGTCAGGCCTATGCGTAAAGCAAACAAAACCAAGGCAAATAAACAATCTATACATGTGTGTAAGCTACTTACTCAATCGAAAGTTGCCCATTTGGTCCTGCAGGCTTTGGCTGGGTCTTCCAGTTCACTTTTTATCATTGTGCGGAAATCCTCCAGTGTTGTGATAGAGACGTTAATTGACACATCCATAGGCGTATCTCCTGGCCACAAGTCCCACTCTGAGCAACAGAGGCATTCCTCCTCTGTTGTCATCGATGAACATTGTCCAGGGTTAAGGTCCAGGTTGTAAAAAACAAAAGTTATCCTTTAAACTTTGTTTAGCACAAAGACCCAAATTACGACACTGGATTTTCAAGCTTTCGTCATGTTTTCTTTCAAACAGGAAATGTTTGGCAATAATTTCTTTCAGACCTAAAGGGGTGCTCAAATGAATCAGTCACTTACTTAGCTTGATACTGCGTTTCCTTTTGTGTACAGAATGCCAGCTGATTTATGACGAACACTGGGACACCAGTATATTTCTAGATGAGAGACTCAAAATCCAATTGCCATTCGCAACACTTAATTGAATTAATTCATATCACATGCCTTGAAACATTATCCTCACCCAGACAGAACAATTGTTGATCTAGCACTGTTTTGATCTTCAGACAGTAACCCTGTCTTCCATGTCTGCAGACTGGAAGATACTTAAAATTAGCTTGTGGATGTAAATAGATTCTCAGATTTATTGGAGGGGAGAAGTGTCGCCTGCCGATGCTCTCTATTAGCAGCACAGCTGAACCTTTGGGTGTTGTTTGTTGTGTTTACTGAGTTGAGGAAATGGGATTGGCACCTGGTAAAATCATTTTTACCCTTAGGATGTGTTGAGGGAAAGTTGCCATCAAGACTTCCAAAAATGTTTCAACCATCATATCGGTAATCACTCATGAGTTGTATCACTTCTAAAAGTCCTGCAGCTGCAGTATATTGTAACATGGTACAAACAGCACAATCATACGATAATACGGTTGTCAGCATGATCCAAAAAGGTTAGATAACTGAGGCTTGAGGCTCTGGTACATGCCCAAGTTCCTACTCTGATTTTGATTTTAATACCACAGTTCAAAAAGGACAATGATACTAAGGCCCCGTCCACACGTAGCCGGGTATCTACTAAACCGAAGATATTTTCCTACGTTTTGACCTGTCATCCACACGACAACGCATCAAAAACGAATATTTTTAAAAACTCCGGGCAAAGTGAAGATTTTTGAAAACTCCGTTTATGCGTCTGCGTGTAGACAGGTATAACCGGAGTTTTGCGTTTTCGAACGTCACAACCTGCGCCGAAATGATAACAAATGTGCTCTGACGTAAAACATGCGAACTTTGTTTACTGCAGAAGCCAGAGCAGAAGCATGGATGAGTAATGGACCGGAGTAGTGCCGTGAAAGCTGTGATAGCGTTAATTATTGTGCAGGCGCTTTTTACATGTTTAATTTTAGAATCCCAACTATTGCTCCAAGAGCACAGGCGACGGACAACATTGCGGTCCGTGATTTACCCCATCATTACCAGTAGGCCTACACATAGGCATGTTCCTCGCCGAAGTCGTCGACGCCGCTTTTGGATCAGACCGGGACGCACTGCCAGCTGGTGGGAAAACTTTGAGATGGAAGTCGTACTCCCACAGGAATGGCGTGACAATTTCCGTATGTCCCGGTCCTCTCTCCTGTCGCTGTCGGAGTTACTACGTCCTTATATCGAAGGGCAGTCCACTGTCATGAGATCATCCGTCAGTGTCATTAAAAAAGTTGCGTGCACGCTTTACTATTTAGCTGACGAGGGCAGATTACGGAAAACAGCTAATGCTTTTGGTTTGTCAAGACAGGTTGTCTCAAACATTGTCAGGCAGGTGTGTAGAGCAATAACGGTGCACTTGGGACCCCAGTTCATACAACTGCCAACAACTGAAAGTGCAGTGCATACACTAGTGGAAAAATTCGAAGAGATCCATGGCCTCCCTCAGTGCATGGGTGCAGTGGATGGGACCCATGTGGGGATAAAGCAGCCTTCAGCAAACTCCACTGATTATGTGAACAGAAAGGGTAACTTTACCTTAAATATCCAGGCAACATGTGACTATAAATACTGCTTTATGGATGTTGTAGTCAAATGGCCGGGAAGCGTCCACGACGCCCGAGTTTTTTCCAACTCAACCATCAATGATTGTCTCAAAAATGGAAAAATCCCTCCTTGCCCGAAACAAATTGTTGACAATGAAGCACCCATTCCAGTTTACATTTTGGGTGACCCTGCATACCCATTACTGCCATATCTAATGAAGGAATATGCCAATGGAGGAAGCACAGTTCAGGAACAGTATTTTGGACTGTCTTTGTGCAGGGCACGCATGGTAATAGAATGTGCCTTTGGGAGGCTAAAGGCCCGTTTTGGAGCTTTGAAGAGAGCAATGGATATTAATCTACATGACCTGCCCTTTGTCATTTATGCATGTTTTGTTTTGCATAATTACTGCGAAGCCTCCAAAGACACAATAGATGACAACTATGTTACTGAAGCCATTCGCCATAACAGGGACAACCAGCCAGACTCCAAACCAGTTGCTGTCAGAGGAGACAGTTTGACGGCTGAAGGGAAGAGGGTCAGGAGAGTCCTAACCCAGTACCTGGATCCATAAAGGGGACAATGTTAAAAAATAAAAGCAAACAAAACTCTTCAAAGCTGTTTAACTGCCAAGTGGCATAATTTTTCTTTTATTCTTGATAACAGCACCTCATATGTTCACATTTTGCACGGTTGTGCACACATTTCTTGAAAATAGAAATCCTAGTTTTGAAAAAAAAATTGCACTTGTCAAAACAAATATTGCACTTGTCACTGAACTTTTGGTGTGCAAAATTACTCTTTACATAAAGCAAATAAGAGCTTAATATTCCAATGAAAGTAAACTGAAAATTCTGTTGAAGGATGTTTCCCTTCGTTCCTCACAATCTTTTCTTTTTATGACTCGTTTCATTTCTCTCTGTGGCTGATATTACTTCACATATTGTATGTACAGTATGAGAGCTGCTGCCATCAGCATTGCTGCAGAAATACAAATGTAGAAAATCAATATTGCCTTGTGTCATACTTGGTACGCTTAGAAACAGCAAAGAACAATGCATTTAAAACCATGCTACAGAATAGAACTTTGCATCTTAAATGCAAAAAAGTAACTTAAATTGAGCTCCTGTAACCAACTGTAAACTTCATATTCATCACAAGAACATGTGATGAACATGTTCACAAGAAAATATAAAATATGATCAATACTCATCACTGAAAAGAGCTTGAGTGTAAGAAAACCCTGTGAGCCGTGTGTCAGCAGTTGTGCTGGCATGAGCAGCATCTTGTGTGCTACCTGCATTCTGCTGTGTTCCTCTGACAAGAGGTGGGTTGTTTGATAATGACTGAAAAGCTTGATTGGGATGTGCCGATTGTGTATATGGGGAGTGTGACATGTGCCCTCTTACTCCGTATGGCATGTAGTGTGATGGCTGAGGGGGTGGAGGCTGAATGACTTGTCTAAGGACACTAAAACCTTCTGACACGGTTGTAGTCAACATGTTAAGTGTCTCTGAAAGTCTAGCGAAGTTATCGGAAGCTTGCTTCTCTGACGTCTCCAAAAACTCTACCAGTCTCTTCTTAACACGCTGGTCCTCCTCCACTGCATTAAGCCACTGGTTCTCCGCAGGCAGCTTTCTTCTCAATCGGCTGTGCCGATGTCCATTCAGTCTTTCCTTTAAAGAAGAAAATTAAAAATGTTCATATTAGAATGGCTATTTCAGTGCAACTACTGGGCTCGTTTGATGGGTGTCACAGGGATCTACGCAGCCATATTGTTGATAAACATAGAAATTAATTTCTATGATTGATATACACCAGTTCAGATTCTAGTTCCATTGCTGGCCCCAAAGATACGAATAACCAGTCAAGCCTGTAGCCGAGCCTGAACCATTCATCTAATAGATAACACGATGTTTGAAAAGTTATTCCTTTTGTTATGGTCACTGTGAAACAAAGTTATGTAGCCTATGAACGATGGCGAGGTGTGTTTGTAAACTATATTTAGCCTAATTAACTGCAAAAGAGACAAAACTGCAAATACTGTGTTGGCCTACCTGCAACAAGTGTCTTCTTTCCTTCACTGACGCCACACTGCTCTCCTGCTCCGTGTCTGAAGTGGTATCGGATGGGTCCACGGTGGACGAGGATTCAGTAGGGGAGGGAACAGGAGGGCCATCATTCAAATCATTCGTCTCTATGCCAGACGACATGGTTGTCGTTGCTGGGGAACCACCCCATATTTGTTCACACAACTCGAAGTAGAGAAGAACGACTCTCCCAAAGCCGCTTCTGCGTCCGTTGTCCACAGCCAACCGATATTTACTCCTCACAGCCTTGATTTTAGTGGTCAGGATACTCCGCGTTAGCTCGCCCCTTTCATGAGGGAAATCATTGCTACTCTCTGCGGGATAGTGCTCCAAAAACAGGGCCAATATATCCAAATATTTGCTTTGACACGATTCCCAGTCAATGTTTTCTTGCGTTTTTTGAAGTTTGTACTCCAAAATCGTGTTTAAAAGCAATTCCGTCTCCGAATCTGTCCAAACAAACGAGCTTGGTGCCATGTTTGATGTTTAGGAGGAAGTGACGTCAACAGAGGGCTAATTATATGTGATTTGGGGAAATAATGCCATCTACAGGTCTGGAGTGCTTATTGAAAACGCAGATGTTCGGTTATGTGTGGAAGGGAATTTTTTCAGAAACGGGGTCGTGTGGATACGTTTTTTTTTATAAACGGAGGGGCGGAAATGTTCGTTTTTAAAAATACCCGGCTACGTGTGTACATAGCCTAAGGTCAACATTGTAGCTGAAACCTTTTGTACTGTGGTTTGAAATTAAGTTGTCTCTATTGGCCATGCTGTGTGGATTGTTCTGCAAATTGTTGTGGAACATTTTGGAGGTACAGCAAAACTTAAAACTTAGTAAAAATGGTCCCATGCTGTGGAGAGACATCTCTAACAGACTGCCAATAAAGATTAATCAGGTCCATGGTATGTGGTATGGTTAAAGTGACTCAGGAACGTTACAGAAGAAAACATTTGTAAGCTGACACTTACCACCTAATTAAACATTTAAACTGGAAAATAAGACCGCGATCAAGTTCAGAAATTAACTCTGTGTTTAAAAAAATAGTCTATTTCTGCTGTTGTGGCTCTGTAACACAGTTTCGCTCAGGGTGGTCGTTCTGTCAGCATAAATTCACACAGCATAGCATGCAGGACAGAAATAATCTTTTTGAAAGGCTTCAGGAGAGCAGTCCCATTTTCTTTCACTGAACTCTCCTTCCTGCTTTGGCAACTAACCCCAGGACCATATGCCAGAGCCCTATATGTCACATATAGGTTCACAGCGGAGGCATACTACAGAAATTCTTAACTTTAACAAGCTGTCTAACAATAGCTTTTGCTAAATTGCGTTGTCCATGACAATAAAAGACAAAATGCAATTGGGGTGAGCAAACCCAACAACAAAACTCAACGTTTAGCAAAGACAAGCCCTTCAATCAAGTATCAGTGTCTTTCCAGTGCATCTATCTCTATTCTTCTTACGATGTGATAGGCTTGTTGAACGTTTCTGATACATATTTGCCTCACTTTACAGCAGTTGGAATAATTTTATGCCATTGCTGTCAAGGATAAGGAATAGCCAACCCCAAATATTCTTTGTTTTTTTTGATGAAAATAGCAGTCCATACGCAATCAGGTATAATTCCATTTCAGTTAAATAGATCTGCGACAGTGTTATTAACTTTACCTGTCAGCTGATTGACTCCCGGGTGTCGCTTTTTAGGGCACGGGGTACCTCAAGAATAAATATGCAACGTATAGGTAGAAAGGTCTGGTTAGACCTTGAATGTAAACCTTGTTGAGTACAATAATCAACACGTGGTTTATGTTATGAAACTGTTGCATTTGGCTTAGATTTAGGTGACAAAACTACTTGGCTAGGTTTAGGAGAAGATGGTTTGGCTTAAAAATAGTACACTGGTTACACACATTACTTACGTACATCAAGTTACGTACGACACGTGAGTTCACGTACAAGTCATCCTTCACTTTTGGTTTCACATGGTCGGTGGAAACCCTGTGCTTGACCCATCCAACCACCCGACCTTCCTCCATCAGTGGGCTTTTCTTGCTCTTTACACGACGTCACTTCACGAATAGGGAGTGAGAATGGACAGTCTGTAGAAGCTTATCCGATGGTCTTACACACTGCAAAGTGATGCAAAAGCTGCACCCAGTGCTTGAAAAGTCACGCCAAGGGGTCATAACCAAGGGTCTTTGACGGGCTTGGAGTGTTGGGCTGATCAGTGTAAATACTCCTAACCACTCTGCATGATCCATTTTAGTGGCAGTGAGTCCCATGTGTGAATAAAGTTTTCTTTGACATCATGGCTGCATGGATTTGATCATCGTCTTGTTTCCTTGGACTGTTGAGAAAGTTGATGGTCCAGCTCACATGTCACCAGTCACCTCACTCTGTGAGCTGGCACGCATGGTCCAGCTGGCATATCACTCAGCACCTCTCTGTCTCGCTTTCCTGGTTTTGATCTTGATCCCATTAATCCAGCGTCAGTTTCTACCTTTGGACCTCTGTTCCTCATTACCCATTTCTGCTCTTTCTTTGTTTCCCTCTGTACCTCACAGTCTCTTCTTTTGTCTCTGACTGCTAATTTTGGTTTTTTTGAGAGTAAGACCACCAACTTGACATTTGTCAGACTTGAGTCACAAAAATGAAGAGTTGATAGTTCATTTGGACTTAACTGTTGTGTGATCAGACACACTTGAGACTTCACCCACCGAAGACTGAACTGAAAAGCAAAAACATCCCATTTTTGCAGTTGTAAAATCCTGCAACAACGAAAAATAAATCAGACAGTGACAGGCAGGCATTGCATAGCAGTCAACCTTAAGTAGTTGCATTTAATTCTCAGGCCTCTGCATTGAATAGGCCTGAGAATTGTATTGTAAAAAGAAATATATTAGGATGATTAACACAACTTTGAAAGGAAAATAGTCAAATGGTGTTTCAGCATTTGGACCTGAAAACAGTTTCTCACAAGGACTTAACAGGGACTTGACTTGGACTTCCCTATAAGACTTAAAATCAGGACTGCATCCTTGTGTCTTGTCTAACTTTTGCAAAATGATTGTTACCAAGAAATGAGTAAAAGACAGCAAAATAACAGCAACATTTTTGAGACCAGGTCCTCATTTCTATCCATTTTCTGGGTCCTAGCTATCTTCCCATCTCTCTGACCTCTGCCTCCCTCTTACATCTCGCCTCCACTCTCTCTCTCTTGTGGTTATTTGTGGCCTGGTATGTGCCGTGCTGACCAGAGGGCTCGTGCTCTAGTGATGTGTGGACGCCGCCGGCCCCCTTCTCCGATTGCACCAGCAGACATCACAGATAATTATAGCATCACCGCGGTCAAGATGCAGCGCTGTCACACTCAATCACATACAGTGTGATGAAAGAGAGACGTGGAGGGTGCGCTGGAGCGAGGGGGCGGGCATTAAATGTGTATTTGTGTGTCTGTTCCTGTGCATTTGTGCACGTGTGTACAGTTAGTTTTAATGGCAGCTCTGGCTGCTTTTGAGCATCCCTGTGTGAGTCAGACAGACAGTCAGGTCGGTTGCTTTAAGATATCACCCTGAGAGATCAGACCAACCAGAAACCAGAGTAGTGCTGTGTCACAAGTCTAGACTACTTTATTGACGTCACCCTCTGGCGTATAGCTTATTATTAACATACTGTCAGGCACCAAACGGATGGATAAGCAGTTTGACGCAAGCCGTGAAAAAGCAGCATGTTGGTCACTAGTGGTATTTTAAGCTATGTTTATAATTGAAGATGATTGTGACGCAGGAGAATGAGCAACATAACTTGCAGTTTTTAAAAAGAAAACGTTTGAAAAGGTCTTTGTTGCACCTTTAAAGCAGTGGTTTCCAACCGCACAAGCTAAATCTGTGGGGATCTGTGTGGTGATTAATAAAACATATGTTTCTGCCACTTTTTTCAGTAAATGTACATCCTGTGATGAGGGTTTGCAAATAGGAAATTGTTTAATTTTAAGAGTCACATGACCAGCTTTAATCTGAGATGCTTTTAAAGGTCCATGCTCATATTTACTTTGTTTTGTGAAACTGCCATCATGTCGCAAAAGTTTACATTGATATGTTTGAACTTTGAGGATGGACGTGAGAAAGAGGGTGTAATGTAGGAGGTTGAGTTGGTCTAGACATTTGTGATGGAAGCTGGCAAGGAGGAGATTCAGTGCAGGTGAACTGTTTTTGGTGTTGCATCACCCAAGCCCATTATGAACCCAAGACAGTATCTGGAGAAGGAAGAGATACTGGAGGTATGCAGAGAATTGAAAAGAGAGGTGATGAAAGTATGTATAAGTTGGGTAGGCAGATGATTCGGAGTGTGGTTGACAGCTGTTTAGATGCAGTCATTTGTTAGAGATGTAGTTTTCCAGTCGGGTGGACCTACAATATAAATGCCAGAAGGTCTGTTACATCACCTGAAAGACATCTGCAAAGGAGAGTGACAGTGACAGTCCATCAGAACTGGACAGGACTGGTTCTGTCGACCTCTTATAATACTTGCAACCAGACTGTGGTCAGTATTATGATCTATAATCACGTTCATATTTAGATTACAATGAAACTCACACATGCAAAGCACCAAAATTAAAATTTGTTTTTCTCACATATTAATTTCGTCACACGAAACGTCTGAACTTGATTCTTAACTCATTCAAGGCCGCAGTGTAATTTTCACCTGCAGCTCCGAGGTTTATTAGCACTTAGCTGTCTAAAGTGAACCCACATCACTTTGACTGTGTCCCTGTAACTGTCTCCTTGTCCCATAATGTATGTGTGGTGGTAGGATATAATGAATGGTGTAATATAACATGTCAGCCTTGTAGTAGAGTTTCAAAACTCCCCGTAGTCCAGGCAGAGTGACCCAGAGAGGACAGCAAAGGTCGTTTGGTTCAGCGTGCTTAATCTCTTGCTATACTGTGGGTGTGGGTGTGTGTGTGTGTGGGGGGGGGTCTCTGAAAGGGGGTCCAGAGGGAAAGTACAGTACAACTGAAGGGGTTGTACTATGCAAGACTTGAAATAGACTGCTGAAGTTGGCAGTCAAAGTTAGGGAGGGCTGGGGGAAGACATGGGCTGAGGAAGATAAAGTTTTAAGGTCCAGCAGCCATCCTGAGACGGTCCGTCCTCTGACCAAGTCCTGATTTCATGCTGCAGAGGAAAACATTGTAAAGACACAATGTTAAGAAGAGATGAAACAGAGAAGTAGGCCTGTTTGAGTCATTTTGAGGAAGTTGCGTTTTTTGATGGAAAAGACTTGACGGAGACTTGCACTCAGAGGGGCAGGAGTGGCCATCTCGTGTTTTTTTTAAGGACCGTACAAAGACAAACGAAAGCCATGTTGCGGAAGGAGCTGCTCGATGCAAGGAAAGCTTTGAGAGGTGTGAGAGAAGGTGTGAGTGGGCCGAGAAGCAAGAAGCAGAGAGGTGAGTGGGAGCTGGTATCAATACAGAACATGTACTACTCGAGCATAAAATGGGTTGTTGGGGCTCCGTCAGCATAGAAGGATCAGAGAAGTCAGAGAAGGATCACACTGTTGCATGGTATTGTAAAATACATACTCAATTAAGCAGAACGGCTGTAATGGAAGTGAAAAGAAGGTAATACACTTGAGGCCACTATTATTGTTGCTTAATTGGATTCAGTTTGTGTCTCCTCTTTGCTTTGCTTTGTTCTACAAAACCCCAGATATATTCAAGGGTAATGCTTTTTCTTGCAGGCTTTATTAACAATCGGGTTTGTGATAGTGCAAACATTGATATTTTTGCCCATAAATACTCAAGATATCCGTTGTTTTCTCTCAAAAACCCCTTTAACTGCATCAGTCCATGATCCAAATGTAAACAAAGGGGTCATCCCACCCCCTAAATCAGATAACAAGATTTGAAATTATACTCCCAAAACAGATGTAGTGTATAAATACATGGACTACCACTAGACCAGAGTTTTCTGATCCTCGTAAAGGCTTGTTTATGTTGGTGTTATGTTTAACAGATTTAAAACAGGCTTAACAAGATGTTTTATTCAGTGAAACTCTGCAACTGTATGTCAAACTTCCATTTAAACTCCAATCCCAGTCTGATAAAATGTCATTGTAAAGTTCTATATCTTTCATCTTATTATTTTAATGGACAGATGTGCTGCAGTCGAACCCACTTTTCTGCTCAGTCTGAGTCTGATGTAGACCATACGGAGCATGGCGTTCTTAATTTCGTCATTTCTCATTGACCCTCTTGTCTGGATTGCGACCGGCTTACATTGGCATACTGGAGCAGAGATAATCTATAGCTTCTTGATGATTTCACATTCTCTAAATATTACCTTCAAGTGGATTAAGGATACAGTACAATTAATTAGGGTCTCTATTCTCACGAGGCAGCTGAGGCAATATGTGAGGCTAAAGCCAACGTCGTTGGCTTTGCTGGTGTTTGGTCTGGCAAAGGGACTGTTTGTGTTCCATCCTGCTGGTACACAGTCATTCACAGGAACCCTCGGGGATTTGGTCAGGATTAGGTGGTAGGATCGGGTTGCAGTGTGACTGTCAACGCTGGCCACTGTCATTTTGGATTTCCAAACCACTTCACCCTATGAACAGAATCGACATACCACCACTCACGTTTACTTCTGGAGGGTTTAGGGTGGCAATTAAAGAATCGTCAGCTTTATTACAGATTTTCCTCCTTTGTTTGGATGAGTGGCTGCCAAAGGAGACCGTTTCAAGTTTTTTTGACACATCTTTACTGTTCTTGTAACTCTCACACTAAAAGTAAAAGTGAGTGTTTTGTATGTATGATGCGGATGAAAATCTACAGCCTGTTGTAAATTACAGCCAAGATTATTTAACATTTTCCTTTTAGACACCACCATGTGATTTTGACAAACTCCGCTAGAAGACAGTTTAAGGAATGCAAGACAAGACTATTGCATAAACCACAACAAGCTGGTTTATGAGCAGGTTTTTCTTGGGGCAAGACTGGTTTCAAATTTAAAGTAGACATACATGATATGCAAGGTCTGGTTTGATATGGCAAGACTTTGTCTGCTTTGAAAAACAGAAACAGTGTGATCACAGTGTGATGTAACAGCAGCAGGATCTGTTTTCCGTTGCTAAGAGATCATGCCAGACTTGCTGCTGATAAAGCTATACGCCTGGAAAGCATCCATCAAGTCTGCTCCCCAGAAGCAGCCTCTGTCACAAAATCAATGGGTTGCCGTGAAGTCTGCTTACTCTGTTGTTGTTTTAGGCTAATTAAACTATTGCATGCGCTGGATTGTACTTGTCCAAAGTCTTTGTAATGCTCATTGAGGTACGATGATTTCAGTGTTGCAGTCACGCACAAGACAAAATTTGCATCCGTTTTAACAACAAAAATGTTTAAAATCTCATTCTAGTCTGTGTGTACTGCAGGTTTAAGCAGTGCAGAGGACACTGTGGCCTCCCGAACCATCAAACGAGACCAGATTCAGAGCAAGATAAATGACATGCTCCAATAAAATCTAATCAGCTTTTCTTAATGGCTGATATTTGGTGATATCTCAGCCAGAGATTGGTTGAAGCTGAGTCGATTTGGCTTTTAGTGAGCATACAAAAAAACACTCCAGAGAGATGTTTCCAAGCAGCATGAAATGGAAGCTTCACCGCAGTACCTGGCCTGGATGATGGTCATGGAATCTTGTATTATGATGGGCTTATTGATCCGGGGGCGTTTGAACTGTTACTTGGGGCTGTATCCCATATCACGCATAAAGCATTGGTATTGATCGCTGCACTTTCTGCTGGACCGAGTGCCTCTCACTGGTGATGGATGGTGGAGGAGTGCGAGGCGGGCGAGGGTGAAGAGAGGGAGGTTTGTTAAAATAACAATTGCAAACTGCAATCCACTGAATCTAGATTTGTCTTTAGTGAAAAAAGGATGACGATATGAACTTCAGTCTGGATAGCTGGGTGATAATCATCAAAATGGCGAAGGATTAAGAAGAGCTAAATATCAGAATTAAAATCATTCGCTGAGTAAACCCTGATTCACCTCAGGATTAAATCTCACATATTGATTCCGTGTTTACAGGGCCATAAACATTAACTTGCCTCACTTAACACTAAAAAGCACATTGTTCAGAAGAGCAAGTCGAAATGTGGACGAGGGCTCTGGGTGTTAAGTTGGCCGGGGAGGTCTGGGTGTAATTATTTTTAGACTCATTAGATGGAGGTGGTGTGGGGAGCACAGATGTGGCTCAAAGAACAATTGGCTTGTGTCGGAGTGCGTGTTAGAGACCAATAGAGGTTTGAAAAAGGAGGTGGATCGATGGTGGGAGGCAGTCACTTATTCTCGTCACATTTGCTCAACAAATCTACATCCTGGAGAAGAGTGTTCCACAATATTCGCTTTGTCTGACTTACACAGGCCTCTTTGTAGAAATAGATATCAGCATTATATCCATTTTCAATTTTGAGAGAGGGAAGTAAGACAGAAGTGGAAGACGGAGCCAACCTTTCAGTTCCAATTTCAAGAAATGTGCCAGATAGTAACAATGGATTAAATGACTAAATTCAATGAAAATGCGGTGCTCTTTGTGACGACCTTACAGAAAATTATGAGCCAGTTCAGTTCAGTTCCACTCAGCCCCACAGAGTATTTTTAGCATCTTTCAACTCATCGTTTGATGTTGAAGTTTGATGTTCAGCTGGCTGTTGAACATAGTGGAGCATTTAGCTACCAAAGAGCTCGATGGTTCCCTCTGGAGGAGTGGAGACCAAACATAAGATAAAAACAAGGTGAATATTGGGATTTTCTGTGGATTAATTGGGTGGCCAGAAACACAACTCCAAATGAATGCTAATGTTGCGCTGTGCAAAGCGTGTGACTGCAAACATGTTTACTCTATAAGGTGACAGCATGTTAATGTTGCATTTGCAACTCATTCCACTGCCCCCAATTGGCCAAAAAAATGTAATTAATCAATCGAAGTTAAATTGACGGATGGCAATTTGACAACTATTTGACACTAAAGACGTTGCACAGGGCTCTGGAAAAATTGCAACCATCATTTTTGTCATGTTTTTGCATCATTTGATAGACTAATCGATCAATTTTTGAACTTGAACTGCAGCTGCTGCAGTTGTGCACCTGAAATAAGCAACATGCATCATGCTGTAATCCAGAGAAAATGTGTTTGCTCTTCCAGTCCAAATAGCCCTCGGCTGCTTGAGGCTGTGGCAAC
Source organism: Chelmon rostratus (assembly GCF_017976325.1). Lineage (NCBI taxonomy): Eukaryota > Metazoa > Chordata > Actinopteri > Chaetodontiformes > Chaetodontidae > Chelmon > Chelmon rostratus. The sequence goes on along the minus strand of NC_055681.1, from coordinate 5,633,940 downwards.
CTTGACCCTATCACTGGTTAAAGCTAACAGACATGGAATATAGATAAATAATTGATGGCTTATGGGTTTTGCTGAGGGCTGCTACCTTCCTCAGAGGGGAAAACAAAGAAAGCAGGAGAATAGAGTGGGAGTGGAAGGTATAAGGATGGTGCAAGGATTTGTTTGTGTTTGAATTCAGGAGATTTGCAGATATTTACAATTTTAAGAAATCGTATTTTACTCCCTCTTCCCCCTTCTTCAACGTGTAGCCACTTCATCCCCTCTATCCTATTATCTGTGCCTCTTCCTCTTTCAATCTCCCCTGCTTTGTCTCCTCCCTCGTGATTTTTTCCTCCACCAACCTCTGCTCTCGCCTCCACTCTCTGTTCCCCATCTCCTCTCTTTGTCTATTTCTCCCTCTCACTCTTCCCCCGCTGACTCTCTTTTCGCCTCGATCTCGCTCTTTGCCGCTGTCGCTCCTGCCACTCAAGGCAAAAAGTCAACATGCTCTGTTAAAGGCAGCCGTTTCCTTCCTCGTTTTATGTCCTCCTCCTCCTCTTATTCTCCACTCTCATCACCGCAATCAAGACCAACACACCCCTTACGCTCAGACTTCCCACCCCCACCTCCTCTTGTTCTGAGTGTGCTCTCGATTGAAGCAGAACGGGCAGACGAGGGGAGCTGGACAAACCAGCTGAGACTTACCCCTCTAAAGGCAACGTCTACGTCAGAGTGGGACGCTGTTCACATCAGCGGATACACACTCAGACACAAAGACACCTGGCTCCGGCTTATTTGCATCTTCTTCCTTTTCTCTCTCTCCCTTTCCCCCCCATCTTGCTGCCAGACTGGAGAGTAAACACACCCACGCACAAAAGGCAGCTGAATCCTGTTTTGAATCTTTTTTCTTTTTTGGTTGATGCCACACCCTGGGCTTATTCGGGTTGTGGGGATGTTTTTGTGAGCTCATGCCACAGGTAATTTCACACGTTTGACGGGAAGCACTAAGAAGAGATGAAGAAAATCTGGTCCAAGAAAAGATTTCAGGTGAGTTTGCTCCTTTTTGGGGAAAAAAGCTGCATTTAAAGATGGTGTTATGAGCTACATCCATGTTGTTTTTCAAAGAGATTAATAGCTTGTTACAAATTGGGATGTCATGCCACACCCTTTACCTGATAATGTGATGCAAATGTGTTGATTTGTGACAGATAGCGGTGGTAAAAGAAACATTTCAGGAATGTTCTGTCCGGATTGTGTTCCTTAAAACCTAACACCACAGTTTTGTGCCTTTAAGAAAATGCTAAAAGAGAGAGAGTGTGGACTTGAGAGGAGATGCTTGCTGTTTAATGATGCCGATGCTTTTGTTATAAATTATCTGTCAACAAATTGAGGACAAATTAGGACAACGCAACAAAGAAGGTCAGCCCAGGAAAACTCTGGTTGCCAGGTAGAAAAATGTGTTTTAGTGCAGAATAAGCAATGAAAATTCTCAAGACCCTCACACAGAAACACTATGAAGGCACAATAATCCACTTTCACGTCATCAAACAGTCCAAATTTCTGCTGTGCCAATCTTGTCAAATATGTATCTTGCCCTGGCAGTCGTGAGAGTTTTGTTATATAATAAGTCAGTCTTATAACAGGTTTCACAAATTTGGAGCGGATGAAAAGTGTGTCAGTAGGCTACACTCCATGGAGGCTTGAGAATCAGGGCAGCCAGTCACAAGGGCTACGAAGCAAAGCACAGGAAAAAGCTGATTTCTGATGGTTGCTTTGCCTCCTCTGAATTCTGCATCAATATCAAACCGTAGAGATTTGTTCTTTTGCTTCCAGCAGCAGATTTGTGAGAATAATGCTGGTAGGATTTGGATTAGATCCATAGAATTTTTTGAAGTATTTGCCAAATTCAGCCTTTTTCAAAAGGATGCCGTTAGTGGCTGGGTTTTGCTGATATGATTGCCTTAAGGCCATAACAATGGAGATCACGACAACGATGGAAGCTTCCAGCGGAGTCTGTCAAATAGCATCTACCAGCAGGCAACAGTTAATCAAATTGCCTGACACAAAAACATCAACCAATGGGGAGTGCACAGCAAACGTGGGGGGAAAATAAATGTGAAATGAGTCATTTCACTTTGCACTTTTGCTACTTTTGCTTTCCATGCGCTGCAAAGCAGTGAGTCATTCTGAGGAGCTCTCCTCAGTGCTGATTGACAGACTGTCCAAGAAGCAGTTTTACCAACTGCTTTCTCAGCAGAGGACACACACTTCGTCAAACACGGCCTGGAGAGTTTGTCAGATATTTTTCATTTTAGAAATGTATCTTTATTACAGATATATCTGAGCGACTGAGGAGTGGGCAATATGGCACTAGAAGAATATCACAATATCTCAGGATATCTCTGCGATAATAGGATTCTTGACGTGATGCTATGCTGAGCCAGGGCAGTTTGTCTTCTTGGTTTCGAAATTACAATTGCTGTTGAGCTCACCTCGCAGGATTTTGGATCCCCTCCTACTCAAATGGGTGCTTCTGCAAAGTGGTCAAATAAGTGCCCTCTTGTCTTGTTACAGTCTTCTTTCGTGTGACGTGGTTTGTCGTACATCTGATATTTTGTGACCGAACCACTTCAACACTCCTGTCGTCGATCCCGTTTTTGGCACCAACTCCTGCGCCAGGCACCCTGTAGCCATGTTACCTTCCCTTTCAGCCATGCTTATCGTTGCTGTGCGTAACGATGTGACATCATTACGTCAGCAAGTTGGAATATTGCCATCTATTATTTGTTTTATGGCATTAAAACTGACACTGATATTACAGTGCAGGATATTATATGGCACACCCGTACTGAGCGACATTTATCCACTCGTCTCCAGGTGAAACTTACAGTGATATGATGATATCATGCTGCAGTTTCTCAGAAGTCTGCATTGTAAAGCAATTGGATATACCACGCTCAAGGAGTGTACCACGAGCTGTCATAATATCTAGTGTTTCTTGCCACACAGTTCCCAACTCTATAGGTTCTACCATTATAACTTTTGGATAACATTTCCTCGTACACAAGGGCGATTTCTCAACAGTGACAGATGTGCATGTTTAAATCATGCTACTATTCACACGACGTGGATACGACAACAACAGTACTTTTGGGTAAAAGGGACCTTTGCAGTTTGCACTCTCGTGTTTTGTGTAAAACAGAATCTTTGGTTGTGTTTCCTGTTGAATAATGCACTGTACTCTGTATCTTGTTTCAGAGGACTGGGCATTCCACACGGACATTTGGCAGATTTACCCATGGTGTGTTGTCAGTATGAGCTTTACACCAATTCTCCTCAATTGTACTGTAGTCTATTCTCTTGTTTTCTGTTCAAAATCTAAACTGTTGCCTCCTCATGGTTTTCTCAGGCCTTTTCCCCTTGTTTTTGTTTGTGTTTTAGCTTTTGACAGCATGTCCTTCACTTTGATTTATTCCTGTAATAACTCTTTCATATAACAGACTTGCTGTTGTAGAACATCTGTATTTCTTTAGTCTACCTATATACATTTACTGCTTGACAGCTTACAATAAGAGTGGGTTTTATTATTGTACATCCACCCACACAAAGCAATATTTTTCTAATCACAGTGTAACCTCTCTGCATAAAATCCTTGAGTGAATAATGTCTGGCCTCGATGGCTTATGATATAATATTTGGCAATATCAAAGCGAAACCAGCGGCTTGCCATACTTGACTCCAAATCATATTCACATTACAATACAAGCTATACAGTGTGAAATATATTCCCTCATAATTGTTGTTGAGTTGATTTCCCTCGCCTGGTGTGCAAGCCATTTACCTTCATTTGATACAGATGGGTGGATCTACATACCCACACCCAGGAAAACGCACACATGCTGCTAGCAATGTAATGAGCTAATGGTGATTGTTCATGTTACAGTGGCTTTCTTATCATTAGGCGGAACCTTCTGGAATTATCTAATCAGGATCTGACTTGATGTGAGGCGCAATGAGGTGCAACCTATTTTGTGGTTGCCGTCCTCCTCCTCCACGAGCTCTCTAACCAGTAAACATATCTGTCAGCCACCCAGCAGTTTGGCTGGTGATTTTAGACACTAATGGGTACGAAGAGGATTGGTCGTGTGGGTGAGAGAGATGCTGGTTTCCATAGTAACGGTGCTCTCCCGTCTGCCCTCTCTTGCTGCCACTATGGAAGCGAAGTTTTCCGCTCCTGCCGAAAGCAAAGCTATGGTAAACCTGCCTGTCTTGATTCATCTTTAGTTTGCTTGTCTTTTTCTTTTCCCATCCCATCCGTCCGTCCACAGCTTCCTGTGTTCACCCTGCTGATGTAATATGATCTCACAGAGATGTTTCAGGCAGGTTGTTTTGACCCTTTCTGTGGTTTCTGTTTCTCCATCCTTTTCCTTTTATTGTGCTTTCACCCTCCTCAAGAAATTAGCACTCCTCATCATATTTTATTTGTCTGCACTGCCACCACAGCCCCACATTTGTCTCTTTGTGTTCCTTATAAAATCAAGACCACAGTCAAATGACTGTGGTCCATCTTTCTTTTTGCTGGCACATGTTACATTTTTGTGGTCTTTCTGTGACTGTGTCTCCCATTCAGAAGTTCACTTTCTAAGTGGTTGGTTTCTCCACTGCTGCACAGAAACATCAGTTCATGTTGTTTCATGTTTGCTCATCCTTTGAAAAGGTCAACTCATAATTTTGAAAGCTAGTCAAATTTTAGTTTAGGTTTGGAGTTATAATGTGAAGATCTTTTCCAAAAAGAAAGATAAATCAGTCTTAGTTTTCTGACATCATTCGAATTTTCTGATTCTTTTGTGCTGTTCGAAAAGTTGAATTGTAAATCTGCTTTGTTTAAGAAGCGTTGTGATTTTGTTCGGTGACATGGGTCATATTTATTGTTATTCCAAATGGAATAAAGTAAAAATAAAAGGAACAAAGCGACCAGTCTAAATATAGAAACTAAGCTCACCCTGCTTCTTTGTGACCAAAGTCAAATGGATCAAAACTCGAGGGAGAGAGTGTCTATACATACCCCTCCCCTCCATGTCAGCCATGTATTTTTATAAGCCGCAGCTGGCTTCATGTCACGCTTGAGCTTCAGCCCATTTATTTCACTCCAGGGGCTCTCCGCGGCTCTTTTCAAGGACCCATCAAACTCTGTGCTGCTAAGTAAATGTGAAATGTCATTTTCACCGGGACTCTGATGTTGTTTTCAGCCTGCTCTTCTCCTAAACCTCAATTTCTTTTTCCTGAATTTCCAACTTCGTTCTCCTTCTTTACTCACCTCTGTGTTTGACATCTCTTTATTTCAGACTCTGAGACCACAGAGGATGAGACCACAGAACCTCAGATGGAAACCAAAGAAGGGCCCGGGAGGCACCAAGACAAGGCTGGACGGAGAGGACCTTCAGGTAGTACATCTAAAAACATGCACAGTGTTGCACTCCACAGATTAGCTCACATTTCAGCTTCTCTTTAAATGTATATTTTTACAGTTGCAAAAACATTATACAGCAAAAAGAAAAGAGTGCAGCATGCACATACTCAGCAGCTCTTTAAACCTTATTTATGAGGTGATAGTATGATTTACTGCAGCACCAACATTGCTGCCAAAAACATACTTCTACAACATTATGATTCAATGTGCATTGATATATTTAATGGAGGGCTGCTATTAGCTTGGCCCAAGACGTGCCTTGGATAAAATCCGATATGGCAGAAAGCATGAATCCCTCATGGTGTGATGCAACTGTGTGACACACTGCCCTAGTTTCCAGCAGGGAACCTGTCTCAGGTCTGGATCTGACTGTGTGGCTCCACAGGGAACATGCAGCGTAGAAAAGTGAGGCTGGATAAACGATGCTGAAGCTAATGGCACCAGTCACTTCACTATATATATGTTTTGTGCTTTGCCAGAATTCAATTAGGATATAAATGTGGAGCATTAAGTTTGAATTGAGCTGTGTTGATCAGCTGACATTGAGCTTCAGTAAATTCAGTAAGTGGATGGACTCAGTGATTAGTTATTATATGAGACTTGTCATGCCATGTTGTTCGCTAGATTTCATTTCCACACAATTTGGATTGTTGACTTGCAGGTCTGGAGAGCTGAAACGATCAGTCGGCTCATTGATTAATTGATTGACCAAGAAAATCAAAGGCTGCTTATTTGGTGATTCATCATTTGAGTCATTTTTTAAAGGAAAGTGTCAAACATTTGCTTCTCCAGTGTGAGGACTTTTTTGTAAACTGAGCATTTTTGCAGTTTGGACTGTTGGTCAGACAAAGATTTTTAACAAGATTATTCAAACAAGATATTGAAGGACGTCACCTGAGATTAAATATTTTTTATGGAAGCAGAATTGGTCGAAGCCTGATCCAAATTTCCTACAATGTGAGACAATGAAATGAATCTTGTGTGTGTTTACGTATGTATTCCTGTAACAGGCCATTGTATTGATAGGGTTTAGACACAAGCTCACATCTCATGAGTGTGAATATTTGCTCCATTGGTCCACTGTGACACGACAGAATATACCCTGTTCAGTATTTCTTCAACAAATCATTATTTGTTTGATTAATCTGTTGACTATTTTTGCATTAAGCAGTTGATAATTCCCTCACAAAAGCATCATTCTGTCTTTGTTTTCATTCATTAATTTCACTTTTTGGATTTGTATGTTTGCTTTCTATTGGATTTTCTGGTCTTGATGCAGAATTGGTGTCTTTTTTTTTATTGTTGTTGTTTGTTTGTGGGCCTCAGGAAGAGTGCTTTGTGGAAGCTAATGGGGATCCAGGTTTAGAATAAAGAAATAAAACAGCGAAAAGGTTTAAAGAACAGAATGAGATTGGAGTGTGAGGTAATTTCACTGGCCTAAAGGCCAATGTGATGAAGCCTAAAGACAAGAAGGGGGCCAAAGAAATGTCATATTCACTCACTCATGATCTCTTGATGCATTTCCTTGACTGGCAGATGTTAACCAATCATAAGCTAGTGAGCCTTTTCCTGTCAGCGTTGCACAGGAAAGAATTCCTGAAAGAGCATTTACTTATTTGCTAAAGTGGTGTTGCTGCATTGGCGTCAGAGAGCCTGCATGCCCTCACCACCCATTCCTAACCAGGCAACAGGATGTCTCAATATAGATCAGAAATATTGACACCCTTCTCCCGTACCACAAAGAAATTTTATATTCTTCCCTCGCTCGTACACGGTGTTTGCACTTTCTAAGCTTTCGTGTTGGCGGACTGACTACACCCTCATCACGCCCCTCCAGAGACAAGCAACAAAAAAAAAAAAAACACAGAAAGAGAATATCAAATGAGGGAGAGATGAGGTGATACATCATTTGTTCTCTTCAAGGATGCCTCAGCTGCATACACAAACCAGAATGAAACCAGAAATACATTTTCTTCCTATGAAGAACCTTCAGTCCTGGGTTCTTTCCAGATGGATGTCGTTTAGATCCTGTGGACATGTTTGAGAACCCAGCACTAAAAGCCCGCTCTGTATTCTGTAAGTAAAAATGAAAGGTGCGACTAAGTTGGCTGGCAGAGAAATGAAAGCAGCATTTTGAAGCTCAATATGTCAAGGCCCTGAAGTGTGTGATAGTTTGCTTGGTGGCCCCTCAGAAACGCCTGAACTGATGTACGTTGTTTTCAGATTGTGGCGCTGAGTCAGTATCCTTTGTGATTGCAATAGGAGTCTGTCGTTTTATATCCTCAACACCATCGCTGTTTCAAGGTTTCCGTCGTTAGCGCAAGATGCTGACTGCTCTTTCTTTTCGCTGCCGAAGCATTCCTGTCTCCGTTGCTCATCACTAAAACGTCAGTCATTACCTGATTTGCGATCGGGGAGGATCTAAGTGGTGCACGCTCCACAACGTAGCCCTTACACTTTCTGTTTCATTTCCTGTTGTCAAGCAATCAATACACTCTTTATCCATCCTGCCCTTTTTTTGATGCTAACGATGTTCCTGCTGTCCGTTTTACATCAGTTAATTTTCTACCAGCTCAGGATTCTTCCTCCTTTAATTGATTAATCTTTCAGTTAATTAGGTAATCTTCTCTAACATGCTTTTTAGTTAGCAAGCATAAACCTTGATTATCCATGCTTTCCTATATATTTTATGCTTCAAAAATAAAAATGTAATTAAAAGGAGAAAAGAACAGTCATAGAAGAAAGTCCAGAAATTAAATTTAGAGCTTAATGGAGTTAAGCTATAACATATTCAATTGACAAAAGGTGTGACATTAAACAAATATAGACTTAAAGGTTTAATACTGATGTTCCACCTTTCCATAATTAATTAAAAATATGACAATTAATTGACCTTTTAATTAACACGATTTAAACGCTCTCTTAAGGTTTATCTGTCTCTTACCATCTGTCTCTCACATAGAACATCACCAGATTTATCCTTTAAGACCAAAACCAACAATGAGTCAGTCCTAAAGTACTGCCTCCGGAGCCTGATTTTTCTTGTTCTTCTGTGCCACAGAGCTCCATTGTTGCACAAAAACAATTAAAAACACATCAGTGAGTCACACTGTTGCACTGGATGACATGTTCCTTCATTCGAATGATCGCAGGCACTGTAGTTTATTTTGAGTCAATCCTACATGCTCTGTCCTGCTGTCCAATAAAACAGCTTTCTCAAAAATATCAGGACGAGTGGTCAGTAGTGTAGGAACCAGTGGGCTCGGGTCTGAGAGGAACAGATGAGGAAGCTCATGCGGACAGACGAACACATTTTTGGTTTTCATCTTTTTATTGGATTTAATTCCAAACAACCTTGACCTACAGTTAGAAGGAATTGGAGTTGTTGTCTTTGTCATACGTGATGGCCAAACTTTAATAAAGCATCTCCCTCCTCTCTCTCTTCTCTCTCTTGTCTTCCTCCAGGTGAAGGAGGCGGGATGATGGATTATAACCCAGATGCTTCAGATCGCAGGGCGACCCTCCCTGGGGCCTATGACCCTGTGGTGGAGCGAGAGCTCCGCGCCCTGGGCTCCCGCCCTCCGGGGCCCCACTTGGACCCCACAAACCCAGCCAGGCAAGCCCTCGGCGGGGCTCCCGCCGAGGGGGCCCCCCCTGTCCGTCACCTGGGTGTGGAGCCGCTGATCCGGGCTTCTCACGCTAACCTGGCCCGGCCTGTTCAGGGGTCAGAGGAAAGTGTTTCTGTAGGCAGCGACTACTATGGGAGCATGTTCAGCCTCTACAGAGGGAGAACATTTTCCATGCCGTTATAGCACATGACATCTCACTTTTAGGATTCCGCTAAAAACAAGAAAGACTGGCCACAAACCCCAAATTGCAAAGAAAACTGACACATCAGACAAGACATTATATCCTCCATAGACCCAACTTGCAAAAATTGTACTCCATATGTTCTAAGTTGCAAAAGTGACTCATTATTTACTTATTTCATATATTCCAGCTTTTTTCATGCTTTTATTTTGATATCACACTTTCCTTTGACTCATTGTTTTTTTTTTGCTGTGAGTGTGGTTTGCTTTCAAGTCTTATCAATTGTCATTAATATTTCTTATAGCCATTAGAGAGGACACAATGGTACAATCTGCTAATATGTATTATTCAGCACTTCTGAAAACTGTGATTACTCTTTTTACCCACTGCATGTTTTCTAGAGCAGCCCCTCACTTTTGGATTAACACCATGTCTTTATAGGTTTGCTGTGGCATGCATGGGTTGCTGGCTTTGATCCAAGCTAATATTAGCATGAATGTTCTCACAAATTAATGATCATGTGATGCGCAGTTTCTTTTTAGGCATGATGTTTTTGTATTTGAAGTTAAAGCAGGGGTATTTTTCTGCCATTTTGTAAGAGCTCATGTTGTAAATATGCACTTTTGTTGCTGCAACATGCCGCCAATTTATAATTCTTACTGTTATTAGAGTGTCTTCCACTTCACTACAGTTAGATTAAGTTCCTTTGTGGACAACATTATTTTATTTCTGTTCCTTTCTCTGCCATTTAATTTTACACTGTCTACTATGTTGCTCTCTGAAAATGAGACACAAAGAGCACAGACAAAACACAAGGAACTCACTGGTGAACATGAAAAAATAACAAGACAAAGTGACTCAAACAGAGTTTCTTCTGCTTCTTTATTACTCGTTCAACACCTACAGCAACTGGACTAGAGCTCTAACTTCACTCCTCCATTTCCCCTCAATCCTCACACCTCTAGGACTCAAACAGCTGACGAATCACAGAGGCCCTCCCCCCATGCCTCCCTGTCTGCTCCCCAGCCACCTCCCAGTACACACAAAAACAACATCAATACCCCAAACCAAGAACTGGATAAAACCAAACCTTCAGATCTCCAGTCTTATAAGACAGACCAGGCATCAACTGTTAACAGTGTTGTCATGACACCCAAACTAGCTCGTGCTGGGCCCAAGATCTTTGACAAGGTCCGTGCTTTTGAGGAGCGAAGGGCTAGTGTGGATCTTCCCGGGGGAGTCGGATCTGTACTAGGATCTGGATTTGGACGCCCGGCTTCCTTCGACTTGGATGACAGCGGGAAGAAGAAAGAAGGCCCTAGCAAAGAGGAAGGCCATATCCTGCAGGGCGCAGCCCAGAAAAGGGCAGCGTTCAAGCAACGGGCCTCTTCTTTAGAGGACAAGACGAGCTACTCCCAGAGGGTCCAGAGCTACCAGAGCAAGTTCGCCGAAGAGCTACAGAGGATCAAGAAACTCGTGGGGAAGCCAAGCTTGAAGAAGGCGTATTCCACTGAGCAGCTGTCACAGAAAGAGGGGCTGACCAGGGGGAAACTAGAGCCCATCCCTCCCCAAGTGGTTAAAAAGTTGGAGGCAAGGGAGCGAGCTGAGCATGGCAGAAAAGATGGGGAGGGGGACCGGAGCAGCACATTGCAGATTTCTCTGCAGGCCCAAGGCAAAGGTCTGGGGAGTCAAAGTAACGACTCTGAAAAGCATAAGATGACACAGCCAGATTCACAGGGGAACCCAATGGACAGCTCATCACGGCGAAGCACGGGGAAAATCTTTGTTACCATGGAGACGGCACCAGTTCACCAGTTACCAGGACAACCATTGCCAACAGCCACTAGGACAAGCCTCACCAGGTTTGGAGAATTATCTTTACTGATGAATTTGTGTGCTTTCAAAATCATAATTTCGTGTGTCTTGTGTATTTTTCTTTGTGAGGTTAGTTATTTCACCACAAATATGGATGCAACGTTGAAATTCATGTTACACTACTTTGAATATTTATTCCAAGATTATCGGTATTACATAACAGTTTTCTTGTCTTTGCACACAGGGAAACCCAACAAAGCTCTCTGGCAGCTGACAAAGACACAGTTGTTGCCACATCTCAAAAATCCTCCTTCAGACATGTAGGGACGGACTCAAAGACGGACACAAAGACGGACAACAAAGCAGACCCTCGATCACCAAGCCCACATGGGAAGAGAGCATCCCCAGTTACTGTGAGGGAAGCAGTATCCCAGTATCCGCCCAAGCCCCCCCGGCTCAGCCCATCACCCACTCCTTTCATCAGCCCTCTCCTGAAAAGGAGGAAGGCGGAGGTTGGTCGGACGTCTCCAGCCTTGAAATTGAACATCCCCACTATCCTGGTGGAGGATGAACCCATGGAGACAGAATGTGTGGCAGACAGGGATGAGGGGACCAAGACCAGAAGAAAAGAGGGCAAATTTCGTAAGAGCAAGAAGGGCCGTTCTGTTCAACCCGGATCTCCAGAGGAAGGTAGGACATATCTCATGATGACTGTTGATTAGTGCTTTTGCAAAAATCTTACATTCAGCCAAAACAGGCAGCAGCCACCAGAGATGAATGTTGAAGCCGATGCACAACTGCATTATGGTGCAGTTCCCTTAATGGCCACATTTAACTCACATGACAGCTGTTTCCGCTCTGAGATAAGAGGAAAAAGGTGTTTCCACAGATTAAAACATCTCCTCATCACTCCATGCAAATCTGATGCAACCTTCCTCTCCTTAATGCATGAAACAAACAGAAATGTCTTATTTCTATCGTGTTTTCTGCATTTTTTTTCACAGTTTGAGGTTTGACTTAATTCTTTTAATTACATCATCTTGTCGTGCCCTCCTCCACTGTAATTATGTAATAGTTTTCCAACTGCAGAATTTGCACCACCTGCTGCTTATCTTGATGAAGCAACTCCTTATAATCATGATGATGTAGTGGATGGAAACAAGCATTGTCATTTGCCCATTTTCTCGAAATTTGGTTAAAATTTGGGATACATTTGGCAAGAAAACCAGCTAAAGTCAAAGAGGAAACTGTGAAATGTCTGTCAATGTGTTATATGGAAGTATATTTTGGGGTATGCTTGCCTTAATTGATAGGCGTCTTTTGCTCTATTAGTCGAAGCAAGTGTTTCCCAACCTACTGTAGGGGTGGGATCCTCCAAGGTTAAGGGGTCAGGATAATGATTAACAAATGAGTAAAAGCATTAGATTTTTTTTTTTTACACACAAATACAAGACGTACAACATTCTGACGCCATGCACAGTATATCAGTCTCAAAACAAAGGTTTTAGTAGCATCTTTGTGATGGGTTTTATAAGCAGTGAAACGAATAACCGTAGTATACCTATGTAAACTCTAATCCCAATGAACTTTCAACACTTTTTGCAACAGAGTTTTAAAGAACTGGAACAAATAAATACTGTATACTGCACTACAAATAGCAACTGTAGAGTTAGCACTTAAAGAAGGAGATATGGATCTAAAACTGGACAAAGCAATTGAATGTCATGTTGTCCACGATGAAAAATAAATCCAATACACAGATTTGCTGCAGGGCACAGACTCATTGATAGAACTCATTTCACATGAGGACCTGAAAAAAGAAACTAGCCCGTGACTAATTTTAGGGGCTGACCCATTTAGGAGACCAGGTAACAGAGTACAGACCAAATAAACCTGACCTGTGGTTTTCAGGGGGCTCATCTGATGACTCCTACCTGTCATCTGATGAGGAGCGAGCTGAGGGCCCAAGGTTTGACAGGCCCCTTGAAGACACCACAGCATCCAGCGGCACCGAGGCCATACTGACATGCTTCATCACTGGGAGCCCACCCCCAACAGGTACAACTGAGAACATGCTGAAAACAGTAGGTTTTGAAATTAAGGAGAAATTGCATAATAACAAACACTTGACAAAAACAGAGTTTGGGGGGGGGGGGGGTTTGTATTTACTGTGTTCTTCGGACCTTGTCTACTGAATAAATACTGCGAGTGGTGAATTCCTGCAGCAGGAAACACAACAGTTTTTGTCTAGGCAAATCAAACCCAGTTGAAAATCTGTTTAAAAACCATCTTTTAAAAAATCTAGGTGTTTTTCAGTCATAATCTGCAGGAAAACCAAAACCAGTGAGCTTTATTCATGACACATCTTTGCAAGGTGGATTGTGCTAAATCTGCTTTTTCTGTGGGAGGTTTTAATGGGTGTTTGTCATCTGTTTGAATGTGTTTTTTTTTCTCTGCCTCCTCAGTGACATGGAGGAAGAACAATGTGGAGATACGGAGCGATGCCCTCCATGTGGTTAAGGCCGAGGGTGAGAAACACAGTCTGGTGATAAAGCAGATGAGGCCGAACAACGCAGGGTCATACTGCGTTACAGCTGTCAACCCGGCGGGCAGAGCATCTTGCAGCACCATGCTCTCTATCCAATCAGGTGAGACGAGGTCCGAGATGCAAGGATATCCCTGCACGTAATGGGATTTGCTTTTTGGATTTGGTGCTGCAGCGACACATTTACAAGCATGTGGCACAAATTTAAATGAGGACAGAGACGCTGAGGCACATGGAAACAACGCTCTCCTCGAAATACATGAACATGTTGACTCACACGCAAACTCGCTTTAATCCACTGCCAGCCCTCCTCCGCCTGACATTCTGTCTTAATGACTACAAAGGCCTGCTGGAGCTCAGCATCCCGACCGGGGCTCCTCGCTTGCAGCGATATCGTTGCCATGGCAACCCATTAATTCTTAAAGGCACTGAGCTCCCCTCAGTGCGGATTCAAAACGCAGGCCTGCCCCGTCACACAAAGGTCTCCTGAGTCTTAAAGGCAGGCATGGCATTCAGAATCGGGAGAAAGCAAAATAAATATTCCTTTTGGAAAAGATTTCAGTTACAAATGTGCCTGCGGTGGAAGTGTGTGTTTATATCGTGCGGTGAGTGTGAAAAGCTTTTACCTCTCTCACAGTGTTGATTCAGCTCATGTAAATGCAACCTGCACTTCACTGGTTTTGTCAACAAATGTGAGCGAACACTCTGGTACGGTCTCACCAGCAGCATGGGCCCTGTGTTTCCATATTAGGCCAGCGGAGTCTAACTTGCAGGAGTATTTTTAGCCGCCCTCTTGTTCGCTCAAGTAATTGCAGTCTGCTTTATGTCCCTGTGTGAGATTACTGCTGCAATCATGGAGGTTTTCATCTGTCCAGATTTCACGCTGCAGGCCTCGGAGCTGCATTTGTCAAAATGTGGTGGGAGATTATGTGAGTTATTTTAGCTGGTTTATCTGGGAACAGAGTAGAGTTTTGGCAGGGCACGCCATAATAGAGAGAGAGAGAATGATGTATCGGCAACAAAGAATGTCAAAGCTCAATTTGGTGAAGGAGATTAACTCTGTATTCTCTTTTATTTTCTGCATAAAACATCAAATAAGATTTCCCAGCTGTTTATTCATTTCACAATACTGTCATACCCTGTGGAGGTTGCTTAAAGAAATCAAAATTCAATGAAGCTACACAATATTTACCTTCCCAGATGCTATTGTGTGATCATCAGGATGTCAGTAATGTTAGGGAATATGGACACGAGAGTGATGGTAAGCAGAGGAGAGAGTAGAGGATAAGGCTGAAAAGCAAGGTTAGCCGGCTTGGACAGTGCAGTGCGGTGTGTAAGAGTTGGCAGGTTTACGTAAATACTCTCGGGAGCTATCCCCTGGTGCACAGACGCTGCTCAGAGATGTGATTCTAGGTAGGTTATTTTACAATTTTCTTTTTTAAAACAGTGCTAACCTCCCTGCTTAAGCATAGTAATTTGTGTTTTTGTGCAAAGAAGAGATCTCACGTTTCATCGCTACAAGTCAGTTCTCGCATACATGCTTAGGTTTACATGTGTTTTTGGCATCTGTGCATGTGGACAAGCCTGCTTTTGACTTCTTTCACTTTTAGTTTACAGCAGATTACCGTGTTTCCTTTTTTAGACTGAGTGAGTTTAATAGCAGCACTTAAGCACATTCATCTGTCCACTCTGCTTTTGTTTTCTCCTCAAAGAAGGACATGGTTTAATTCTGTTCCACTGATGGATATTATTCATGTCCAGTTGTCGCGGTGTTATCTACATATGTCTGAGTATTGGGTTTTACAGAAAAAGTGAGAAGCAGAGTTGAAAAGAAAGCAGCAAGGCAAAGAGAGAAAGATAGAGGAGTTTAAAGAGAGGTACTGTGCGGCAGCGGCGCTTTATACTCCTCTATACAGCAGTGAATTAATTCTGACTTTAGTAGAAGCTGCCAAGAGTCCAGACACAGCGTCTGCTCTGGAACTCCATGGGAATAAGCGAATGATTGGGTCAGGGATTAAGGGATTAATTCATTATCTGTTCAGTTACGGTCACTTCAGAGAGGTCCCTATGCTGTGCATGTGTGCCTGTGTGTGTGTGTGTGTGTGTGTGTGGGTGCACATGGCAAACTCATATCTAACTCCTCGCTCTATGTTGCCAACTGCTCAACTTGGCAAAGATACTAATCTCGAGAAAAGCAAGCAAAGACTGTAAACATCAGAGCCCTGACAGATTGTTCCCATCTAAAGGTTTAAGGAGCTGCCCTGGTGCTGTGTTAACCGTATTTCAAACTGATTGCCACTTAATTACACAAATTAAGAAGTGTGCAAATCAGAGTTGACTTTATCATGAACCCAAGTAATGGTGAATTCGGTATAGCTGGTGTGTGCTTATACATATGTCCAACATCACTCTCCGTTTCTTCCAGAGCCAACCCACATGCAATGTGGGAGACCGGCCGGGGCCTTGGAAGTCAGTAGTCCAACCCAGTCAGACGAGGAGTATCTGAGCCCTCAGGAGGAGGCGATGGAGCTCGGGGTCTCACCTGCTCAGAGTAAAAGAGTCCACTTCAAAGAACCTCCTTCATTTCAGGTGGGAGGGTCTCACAACCAAAAGCTAGACTTGTTTCTCAAATCTGATCTCTCGGTCCGACTGTCCAGCAGCATTATTGATGCAGGTCACCCAAAAGCATCTTCAATTTCCAATACTGACTTTTGCACCGTAGAAATATGCAGCTCTTCATCACACCATTGTCAGAAAAGGAAGAGGAGGTTGATGAAGACACTTTGGGCGATGTCATGATGTAATGTGACTTGAAGGACAGTTTTGAATCCAATTCAATCGCCTGACTGAAAGACACCCTTGAAATCCAGGCTTTCCTCTTTTTTTGTGGTCACTTGTGTTTATGTTTGAAATTGTTTTTATGTTGGAATTAGGGTTTTAGCCAACAATTATTAATGTCAGTGATTTATGTTCCATTATCAATCAATTTCTAAGTTATTATCTCAGTTAAACAATCAATTATTTTATCTTTGTCAGAGAATTGTGAAATAATACCATAACAATTTCCCACAGCCTCTGGTGACAAATTCATTTTGCTTGTTTTGTCTGACCGAAACCCAAATACATTCAGCTGAAACTGAGGAACTGGCGCCAGCAAATGTTTGGCATTCAAACAATCCATTGTCAAAATAGTTGTATGTAAATGTTCTGCTAGCCTCAAACCTTAAACCTTCATGCATCTCTCTGTTGTGATTCTTTAAAGGTGGCACCATGTGACCAGAGGGGAACTGAGGGTCAAGATGTCGTCATCTCGGCGAGGGTCAGCGGGCAGCCCAAACCCATGGTTTACTGGTAAGACACCTTTCCTGAAAGCCTTATTGCCAACAAATGTCTTCATAGAGAGCTGAAGCTATTACCTCAACCCAAGGTCACTGTTCACTGTCTCACACACACACACACACACACATCCTCTTTTAAACAACTGAGTACTGTGACAGCCACTTCATACTGACCCAGGTTGAGGGACAGAGTTGCGGTGAAGACAGCGGGGCGCTTCACAGTGCAAGAGACAGATGACGGCACCACTGAAATGACAATCGGCTCAGCTCAGAGGTCGGATGCAGGCCTTTACGTCTGCAAGATCGTCAACGAGTACGGAAGCAAGCAAGCGGAGTGCAGAGTGGAGGTCAAAGGTGAGCGATGAAGAACTGAATCTGTCTAGTAGAAACACATTGTAACAAGTATCTTGCAAATGATTCTTTGTTGCTGTTTTTAGCAGCGGCTGCAGCACAAACGACACTGAAAATCAGCAGGGAGGTCAAAGATGTGGCGGTGAGGGCTGGAGAGACGGCCATGTTCGAGTGTCACATCACAGGACCTCCAGATGTCGATGTGGACTGGCTGTCCAATGGGAGGCTGATTCAGCCGGCGCTGCTCAACTGCAAAATGCACTTTGATGGAAAGAGGTGGGTTCGTGTGTGTTGTGAAATCTCTGTTCTGTTTGTTTTGACCTCTTCATTGCATTAGTTTTGTTAAACAGTGCACATAAAGGCCTTTTCGAGTGGATGAGAACAATGTGTCCAGGCTGGGAAAATGTTGCTTAATGAAATCCCTTTGTCTGTTCATCTTAGATCTCCAAAATCCATGGCTGTAGCTTGCTTTACTGTTGGTGAAGGGGTAATTTTGTAAGATTATCTTTCAGATTTTCACATGAGTTATTTTGTTTGATCTGTCAGGTGCCGTCTGCTGCTGAATTCGGTCCATGAGGATGACAGTGGAATATACACTTGCAAGCTTAGCACTGCCAAAGGTGAACGACAAATATTTTTAACCTTGTTGTTTAAGAGAAAAAGGAAACTATATATTCATCCATCTGTTATTATATGAGTTGTGCTGAGGAGGTTATGGATGTGTTTCTTTCTGTTTGTTTGTTTATTGTTTGTTCACAGAGGAGTTGACCTCAAGTGCAACCCTGAAGGTCACCCCATCCAAGGAGCCACTGTTCACCCGTAAGCTGGACATTCTGGAGGTCATCGAAGGTCGCACTGCCCGGTTTGACTGTAAGGTGAGCGGCTCACCTGCTCCACGTGTCACATGGATGCATTTTGGTAAGAATCTCCAGTGTGGTGTGGTTTTTTAGACAACTCACAGCTATGAACTCCTCAGGGGAAATGCATTGCCTGATCATATTTCACTTCAATGTCCCTTCAGAGACGAGAGTAGAGGAGAGTGATAATGTTCGCATCCTTCAAGAGGGGGGTCGCCACTCGCTTCTCATCACCCACGTTAGCAGCGACACAGAGGGCTTCTACACAGTGGTCGCTCAAAACATCCACGGAAAGTCTGAGTGCACGGCGGAGCTCTACATGCAAGAGCCTCGGGCTGCCATCTCCTCTCACATGTAAGAGAAGTGATTCATATGGAAAACATCTCTTTGAGGCGTTGTGTCATTTTTAAGGCTTTGAAAACAAAACCAAGCTTTCAGTATAAAAGTCAGAGGAGACATTTTTTGTTTCAAAGGGAAAATCCTTCAGGAAAAGTGAAGGCACATGACAAAAATAAAATAAGCCCATCAATCCCTCAGTGTATGTTCTCAGATTTTTAAAATCAGCCTCTCCTTCCTTCCTCCAGGTCCAAGCTGGAGAAGATGCCATCCATCCCAGAGGAGCCAGAGGTGCTGGAGAGCGAGGTGGAGAAGAGGACCATGCCGGACTTTGTCAAACCTCTGGCCGATGTGGAGGTGATCGAAGGCAAAGAGGCGGTGCTGAAATGCAAGGTGGCGGGCCTGCCCTACCCAACCATCGGCTGGTACCACAACGGCAAGCGCATCGAGAGCAGCGAAGAGCGCAAAATGACCCAGTGTAAGAAAAGAGCCCCATTACAAACCAAGCTAAGCTAGCACAGCGAGGAGATAGTCAATGAGAAACTTGTGCGTCTGTTCTTCAGACAGGGATGTCCACAGTCTGGTCATTCGGAGCGCATGTCACGCTCATGGGGGCGTCTACAAGGCCGTCATCTCCAATAAAGTGGGCAAAGCAGCCTGCTATGCACATCTATATGTCACAGGTAGAGATGGAGACTTAATCTTTGATGCTACAGTTGACAAAATCAAATAATTTTGATGTAATGTCTATGTATTTATTCATTTGGAAACAGACATTGTTCCTGACCCCCCTGATGGTCCTCCCATGATAGAGGCTATTACAGGGAAAACTATAAGCCTCAGCTGGAAGAGACCAAAGAGGCTTGACTCTCCATTTGGTAGGTTCATTCAGTTCCTATGATGTCAGTTTGATTTTTTCTTTGGCCTAAATATTACACATTCATTTTGCAATCTCGAGGAAGGCTTTTTTTTTAAAAGTTAAATCTCCATCAAACACTTACAGGGAAACACTATTTATAGCATGCACATCGTAGATGTTTATTTGCTTTCTTTTCATTCTGAGATGTTTTTAAGCCCCTTTGGATTTCATAGCTCATCAGCACATATTTGAAAACAAAACAAAATCTTTTTCTCTTTACATCTTCACTATCTTCACCTCACGATGTGTTTTACTGTCACCCAGATTATGTAGCTAAGCACCATATGTATCTGCAGATTCTGGCTCCTTGCTGTATGTGGTCCAGCAGCAGCCTCTGGGCTCTATCCAGTGGTCTGTTGTGGCGTCCAACCTGAGGGAGACCAGCTACACCGTCACCTCCCTGTCCAAGGGAGTCCGCTATGCTTTCAGAGTCCTGACATCCACCGGGAAGACATTGAGCAAACCATCACCCTCTACTGACCTGGTCCAGCTGCTGGACAGAGGTAATAAGGCTGCTAAAGGCTTTAAGTTGCTACGACTGCTCCAAAAAAAAATTTAAGGAGATAATATTCAAAAGATGAATGAGATTAAATCTTTTTTTGTCCTTTACCCCTGTAGGACCCTATCTGCGGAAAGCACCGGTCATTTTGGACAAACCAGACATTGTTTATGTGGTTGAGAACCAACCTGTAGGTGTCACCATCACGCTGAACCATGTACATGCAGTTGTCACCTGGAAAAGGTTCGTCTGTCTATCTTTAGTGACACACGACACATCTGAATGTGAAGGATAGTGTGCAGAGAGAATAAAACAGGCAGTAATGCACCAGCCTGCACAATAACATGCAAGCTTGTGACTGAGGTTGTGCATGAATGTGTTGTGTTGAATCTTTGTTTAAATAGTGAGACAGTGTCTGATTTATTGCTCATTTCAAATAAAGAAAGCCTGGCAGAGGAAGTCTCTCGGGAGCCGGAGCACTGCTGGTTTTCATCCCACTTCTATTCTCATCAGGGACTGTTTTATAAATTGGAATAGAACATGTGAAGCAGAGAACTGGGACTGAGAAGAACTGCTGTGCAGTGGTTCACATTGCTTTGACTGAATTTAATTCATTTTGATATTAACATGTTGTCTGTGGAGCTCTGCAGTTTCTTGGTGGAACGCTTTGTTCTCTGTCTGCTGGCTCTACGAGATGCTCTTTGCAACCTGCTGGTTTATTTTGTGCTACCTTTGTGTCAAAAACATAACTTTTACTTGTCTTTTAACACGTGCCTCCACTTTTAAGTCAGTGAGCGTCAAGATATTTGCTTGTTTGTAGACTCCGATGCATGTGCAAAATCACTCCAATGCAAAATCTCATCTGGTCTGGTGTGGAGCTCCATCTGTGATGTATTACCTCTGTCTTCACCAGGAGGGGGGTGGCGTTGGTCAACAGACCGGGGATGTATGAGATGAGCATGCCAGACGACGATCAGCACTCCCTGAAGCTTCAGAGAGTCAGGAGCACAGACGTCGGCCAGTTGGTGGTCACAGCCAGCAACCAGTTTGGCAGCGACCTCTGCACGCTTCAGCTGGCCATGGCAGGTGAGTGTAGTTCAGCAGAGCACCACGTGATAAATTTAGCATTTCAGCTTGAATCCCAAGAACCTACTGCTTAACTCTTGGCAGCAGTAAATTCCAACAAGGGGAAGCTCTGTGTAATTTAAGTTCAGCTTTTGCTGTTATTGAAGTTAAGGATCATGATTTTAGAATAGCTTCTCTGGATATGGCTTTACTGTTTTAAAATGAAGGCTGCCTCATCAATTTTGGGATTAACGTCATTTTAGATGTGTCTAAGAAAATTTTATTTCTATTTACTTTGACTAAAATAACATAAAAATAAGAATATATCTTATGGTTATACAGAATATACAGGAAATTAAACTGCAAAAAAACAGCAAGTAAGTCCAGTCCGGAGTGTTCTAGTTCCCGCATTTAAATATGAGACCACCTGCAATGTTTAGTGTTTAAGATGTATTTTCAGGTATTTTTGGTTCTATGTTTTACTTCTTGTTCTTTCGTAGTGCCTCCTAAGTTTGAAACCATCATGGAGGATGTGGACGTGCACATTGGGGAGACATCCCGTCTGGCTGTTGTGGTTGAAGGGAAACCAGATCCAGATATTCTGTGGTATAAGGTATGATGTTTGAGAGTGGTGCCAGAATATCTATGAAATTGTTTGAAGACAGTGTGATAGCAGATGTCATTTTGCAGAGGTGCAGCGAAAAAAAGGAAATTATAATTTCAAGAGAAAATATGACACTGAAATTAGCTACAGCAACCGAATGAATAGTTGCTTGTTCTGTTGCAGGATGATGAGCTTCTCTCTGAGAGCAGTCACTTCACGTTTGTGTACGATGACCCAGAATATTCCCTGGTTGTCCTCAACGCCCACCCCGAACACTCCGGCGTGTACACCTGCACTGCGAAGAACCTGGCCGGCTCCAACTCCTGCAAGGCTGAACTCACAGTTCATACAGGTCTGCGCTCCAACAAAACATCAGCATGTAGACAGATTCATCCCACTAAAAAATATTATTTTTCTGAGAGATTCAAAATTAAGAAAACGAACATTGTTTCATGATAAATTCTAAATCAGTTTCAGTTTATTTACCATTTAGGCGAGATTTTATTCATTTGCTGGACACACCAGCAAAAGCTAGTTGCTGTTGAAAATTACGCCTCTATATCTACACCATATGGGCGGGACCACAAGGTGTTTTGAGACTACAATATCAAACCATCTGTCACTATGCTGGCACACATGTACATCCAAACACACACACACACACACACACACACACACATAAAAATGTTGGTGCTCCCTGCAGAGCGAAAAGAAGCTGCAGAGCCAATGGAGGACGAGGGAACCATTCTGAGGAAGATGAGGCGTTTGACGGATTACTACGATAGCCACAAAGAGATAGGGAGGTGAGTGTGCATGACTGGCCGCATGCTCCTGCTGTCTCGCATCCCTTTACACAAGTACATCGGCCTTAATGGCTGTTTGAGCGCTAGGGGTCGGGCAGTGTGAGGGCGGGGAGTCGCACCTGCTGAACAACAGCAGACAGAAATGAGGGATGAGTCACCAGCCTGAGTGGAGTGAATGCATTAGCCCACAGATGAATCGCTTCGGTCTGACTCGGCGGAGACAGACATTTACTGTGGATTGTAATCGGAACGTCAGAATAGGAAGATGGGAAAATCTGTTTTCCAATAGAGGATGCATTTTGGTTATTAAGCAGAGCGGCAAACTCAAATGAAATTCAGATTTATTCGACCAAACACCAGAGAGGAGAATGAAAGTTAATTATACACAATGTCCCCAGTCCCCTGTAGGAGCTCTACCTTATCATTAAATTAAAGGGAAAAGGCAAACCATCAGTAATTCATTGGTAAAAACTTTTTCATTTTATTTCAGATCAGTCTCACTTCAATGAGCACTTCCAACACAAAAAATTGCCCTTGTGTTGTTCCTTTTCCTTTTTCTCGTTCCTTCCCTTCATAATCCTTCATTCCAATTGGCTGACAGATTTGCGTTCTTTTCAGATGCACAGCCAGCAGCCTCACACCTGTCCCAAAATGATACATCTTAAAGCATATTTGTTGCAAAGCCGAATACCCTTAAGTCAAACTTTTCAGCCTAGTGTTAGATGATTCTCTTAAGAATATAATGGCCAGAAATTGCAATACATGAGCCTCAAAAAATAATCTAAAATCAGAGGTCAGCCACAGTGATTTGCTGAGGGTTGCAAGCTGAGAAAAGCTAATTATTAAACGTAATGAACTTTCAGACAGATCACACTGGCTGGTATGATTATTAAATAAAAAGCGGCAGGTGCCCCTTAAAAGTGTTTTTTGGCATTATTTTTAGATTCTGGTCCAGTATAAAATGAAAGTTTTCAACAGTTATTGGTAGTTCATTAAACCCTAAATGTTCCTCGCTGTTTGATGCAGGGGTGCCTTCTCCTATGTGAAGAGGGTGACTCAGAAGAAGGGAAAGGCCGAGTTTGCTGCCAAGTTCATTTCTGCGCGAGGAAAGAGGAAAGCCTTGGCCCTCAGAGAGATGGACCTGCTGTCTGAGCTGGACAACGAGAGGATTCTCTATTTCCACGATGCCTTTGAGAAGAAGAACGTGGTGGTGCTCATCACAGAGTTGTATCCTTTCAATGATAGAAACATTGCTGTTTCTAGTAGCCACCTGTTACTGACCTTTGACTCTTTGACAACAGAAGCTCTTGTTGCAAACATGTTCATATCTTTAAAGTGGAAAAAGCATTACCTTTTGTGCACGACTGTTTCAAATTTCATCCACTTTATTGCTGAACAGAAGTGCACTTAAATGCATCTCAAGGACACTAAAGATCTGAAGCATTAATCCTAATGTCTTCTGCAGTCCCCTGGAGGCATGAATGAAGCACAGCACAGCTTTTTCTCTCTGACTCATCGCCGATGAGTGGAATTAGCAAGAGATAGGATGTGTGGGAGTTTTGCTCATTTATAATTCATATCTCATGCACCTACCACTTGGACTGTGCAGTCAAGTCGCAGCTCTCTCTTTTCTTTTTTTCCCTCAACTGTTGTGTGAAGATGTCACGAGGAGTTGCTGGAAAGAATGGCCAAAAAAACAACCGTCAAGGAACTGGAGGTTTGTGTGTTTCTGCTGACTGCACTGCGCTACCATTATGTAACATGACTTTTAAGTTCATTCCTTGTCTTTCTCTCCAGATCCGCTCTAGTATCCAGCAGGTTTTGGAAGGTCTTTGTTATCTACACCAAAAAAACATTGCCCAACTTGATATTAAGGTAACTGTCCATCCCACCTCTGGTATTGATTTGATCTGATTTTTGATTTATTTTATTCTTTTACAAGTACCTAACATTGCTATGTTTGGACACACCCTTCCTCTAGCCTGAAAACATTTTAATGGCAAGTCCCGGGACTGACCAGATCCGCATTTGTGACTTTGGCAATGCCATAAAGTTGGAGGCTTCTGAGGAGTACTACTGCAAATACGGCACGCCGGAATATGTTGCACCAGAGATTGTTAACCAAACTCCCGTCTCCACAGCAACAGACATATGGTGAGCCACCTGTTCTCCAGCATGGAGAAGTGACTACACACTGCAGGCTCCTGCCTTCTTATCTGCAACACAATAACATCTTTTGTCTTTCCTGTGCTTTCATTTTGTTCCTGGAAATCCACTTGTCATCCATCTGCCCTGCTCTCCCACAGGCCTGTTGGTGTCATCACTTACCTCTGGTATGTTACATAGATCCATTACCAGAGTATGTACTATGATTGTTTCAATCTTAACCAAAAGAATTATATGTTTCATTTGTTGACAATTGTGTCTATTTGCTTTCAGCCTGACAGGTGTGTCTCCTTTTGCTGGTGAGAATGACAGAGCCACTGCCTTAAACATCCGTAATTACAATGTGGCGTTTGAGGAGAGCATGTTTTCTGACCTCTGCAAAGAAGCCAAGGGATTTGTCATCAAGCTTTTGGTGGTGGACAGACTGTAAGCATCTTGATTACTGGCCTATTTTTTTTTTTATCATATTCATATAAATATATGTATAATTTACCATCACCTCATTTCGTTGAAGAGCAGCAGCACACTCCATCCTCATATGCATAATTTTCCCTCTCCTAGGAGGCCCAGTGCCATCGAGTGCCTTCGTCATCCTTGGTTCAAGGTGAGTTATAATTGAGAAAATATATCATCCAGCCATGTCATGACATTTGTATTTATGTCTCCACTAAGGTTAATGACAACTCCCCTCTTTTTGTCTTGCAGTCACCAACGAACAAGAGCATCAGCACAGCTATGCTGAAGCAAGTTTTGTCTAGAAGGCGATGGCAGGTAAGCTCCTGTGAAAATTGGTAGACATGCAGTTAGTATGTGAAAATGAAACGCAGCATAGTAACAAGCTCTCTCACGTCGTCCTCTTTCAGCGTTCCCTTATCAGCTACAAGTCCAAGATGGTGATGCGGTCGATCCCAGAGCTTTTGAATGACTCATCCAGCCACGTCTCCATTGCTGTGGCACGGCATTTAAAAGAAGGCTCCCCACCACCCTCTTCTTCCTCTGACTCGGATGCAGACGTGGATGAGCTTCCCTTTATTCCTATGCCCCTGTCCATGGTCTTTTCAGGGTCCAGGGTCTCCCTTAATGAGATCCCCGGGGATGAAGGTGTCACTGTATGGCCCAGTGTTGCTGCTGATGGGACAAGGAAAAAGGACGACATGGAGGTAGCAGGTACGAGAGTAGGGACTAACAAAAGTGTGAAAAATGAAGTGGAACCCCCAAATGAGGAGAAAATGGAAAAGACAAGACGAGCTCCCCTTAAAAAGGGATCGAGTGTGGAGTCTGAGGATTCACAGACGAAAGCCAGGCGGGCTACCATGAGGAGAGGCAGCTCTGCTGATTCAGCACTGCTTCTCCACATTGACCCAGAAGAGGAAAATTCCAGCAACGAAGAAGCAAGTAGCAAGAGCCTGAAAAAGGCCGTCTCTATGGAACTACCCAATCGCAGTCCAAGCCCTGGAGCAACGAAGTTAAGCCAAGAGGATTATGCCCTAAAACTGGAACTGATGAGACAGCGATTGCTCAGGGGAGGAAGCATGGACAAAAAGATGAGCGGCCTGCGGGGGCCCTTGTTTGAAACACTCGGCATGGAAGATGAGAGGCGGACAGGATCTCTTGATCGCAATTTGAGGAGGTCTAGAGCAGGGCCATCAGCACTCGTCAGAGCAGCGTCTTCT
This sequence comes from Chelmon rostratus, assembly GCF_017976325.1. Classification (NCBI taxonomy): domain Eukaryota; kingdom Metazoa; phylum Chordata; class Actinopteri; order Chaetodontiformes; family Chaetodontidae; genus Chelmon; species Chelmon rostratus. The sequence continues at coordinate 5,607,710 of NC_055681.1, read as the reverse complement.
GAGAGTCCTGGGGAGGACGTGCCACAGATCAAAGTTTTTCGGAAAAGTGCCTCCTTCACTCAGGGGGATTCTGAGCCCATGCCCCTGCACCGCAGGTTTGGAGCCCCCTTAGAGATCCCATCAGTGGGCAACGGCAGCATTGAGGGGAAGAAACTTCAGGAGGCGACATCAATGTCCGCACTAACAGAACAAACAACACTGGAGTCTACATCTGTCTCGCCTACAAAGAGGACTTCCTTTATACTCCCAACATCAGGGAGACTGGACCAACAGCAAAAACAGAACACTGTGAAAGAACGTGAGGATATGCAAAGTATGAATGAGAGGCACAGGGATGGGATAACAGAGAAAAGGACCAAAACCCAGTTAGAAAAGGCAGACAAAGAAGAATCTGAGTCGAGATCACCCTCTGTTATTACTCCTATAATTGTGATTGAGGAGGATGATGAAGAAGAAGAGAGGAAAGAAAATCAGGAGTTGCATATTCATGAAAAGGACACGAAGGCACACGAAGAATTACCACAAAACGGTAAACCATCATCTGCATATGCAAGTGCCATTCAAGCTGCTGCCTTGTCTCAAACACCTGACAAGGCTCAATCCAAACATCCCACTGCTGCAGCCAAACCAGATGATACAAAATCCACAGATACGCCCACATTACCGGAACACGCAGCAGTATTTGCCAAAGTAGCAACTGCCGACCGATCTCCTGGTTCTGTCTCCACATCATCAAACCCTGATCTTCCTGCCGTCGCCCACCAGCCTGTACTCAGAACAGACATCAAAGACATCGACTCAGAGGAGGTCTTCGAAGCCAGGTTTAAGAAGCGGGAGTCATCTTTGACCCGTGGCCTCCGAAAACTGACCCGAAACAAATCAGAGGAGAAATCACCTGTACTGAGCCGGAAGGGGGTCGAAGGAGGTGAAGAGGTTTACAGGCCGGGGCCTAGGGGGGCACCTCTTGAAATGGTATCCAAAGGACTGCAGGAGAAATCCAAATCTGTTCAAGATTTGAGAGAGGAAGAGAAGGAAACAGGCCTTGGTCTAATTGGGAGGTTTTCGCTGCGGGCCAAGAGGTCAACATCCGCTGATAAGAAGGGTGAGAAACCAAAGGAGGAAAAGCATCAGGATGTGCAGGAAACTGCTGCAAGCAAGAGGGTTTCGTGGGCTATTGGCCGCAGTAAGTCCCTGGATACTAAAGAGCTGAGCAGTGCACAGAGGCAGCTGGATGAGAGAGAACAAAGAAAAGCAGACGAGTCATCGGTTTCTGCTATGAGGCGCAGGTTTGAGTCCAAAGTGGCAGGAATCTCCGCCAAAATACGGACCCAGTCAGAGGAGAGGAAGGATAAAGAGGGGAGTCAGAAAGAGCCGGCGCAAAAGGACTCAAAGAAAGTCACAGATTCCCCTGTCGTGGCAATGCGACAGAAGTTTGAGAACAAAGTGGCAGGAATGTCCACCAAAACCCGCAGTCAGTCTGAGGAGAGAAAAGGAGAAGCAGAGGGAAAGAGGACCCCCCTGTTCACCCGCCATCGTCATTCCCAGTCCGAGGGGCGAGGACTCAAAGGAATGGGCATCCCAGAAAATCAGCTGGCAAAACAGGCCGGTGCCGGTGCATCCAAGGAATCACTTGAATCCTCTTCTAGCATCCATTCCGAAAAGGCCTCAGAGAGTGACAGGCGATCGAGGTGGGACAGGTGGGGTCTGACAAGGGGCAAGAAAGACAAAACCCCCTCCCAGTCTGATCTGCCCTCATCCTGCCCCAAAGAGGAAGGTCTGTCAAAAAGCCAGCAGTTTATCCGCTCTGCTTCGGATTTCGCCCCTGTGTTCCACATCAAACTGAAAGACCACATCCTGTTGGAGGGGGAACCGGTCACTCTCAGCTGCCTTCCAGCTGGAAGTCCACATCCAGAAATCACATGGATGAAAGGTACCCAATATGTTGTCTAGTGTTATTGTGGTTTTTATCCAGAAGCTGATGATTCACTAAATTTTTTTGTGGATTCCAGATCGGAAACTGCTGGCGGTGGATGACAGACTCAACCTGATCTCCCACCCAGATGGCAGGCAGCTTCTTATGATCATGAAGTCCAGCCGGAGGGACGCTGGAGTTTATGAGTGTGTAGCCACCAACCCCATAGCTACCATCACCACCTCCTGCACATTGACCATAGCTTGTGAGTAGCTTGTTCAGCCCATAGCCGCTTGAAAAGCGTTGTTTTGTGGTTAATGTGTTATTTTATCAAATGGGGAAAATGTCAGCGCTGCCGATTGCGATATGGCGAGAGTTTTTTTTACCAGAGGTCTAACTGCTCTTTTGCCTTTCACACAGAACATACAGTAGTTATCATCATAATGTGATGTATTTTACATAATTTAATTTTAATAGCAGGAAAATGGTATGAATATTAATGTCAACAGATTAACTTTACAGTAGATTATCTTAATGGATTTTTGGCTTTTCTCATATTCATTGTGTAATGGGAACAAATGATGCTTTGAAATCGGCCGTGGCAGGTCACATTGAAGACTGCAGTCATGCCTTTGCACATATAGTTTGAAATGAGAACAACAGTGCTTAGATTCTGCCCATGCTGCTCACAATTGTAGCAATAATAATGGGACTTTTGAGGCCCAGACGTCAGTTGCAATCGATTGCATTTGAGCTTTATTTTTTATGGCTATGGACATGTTGTATTACTAATCTCAGCCACTGATACTATTTGTCTTCTCTTAACAATCCATCAGCAGTGTGAAAAATTTTTCAGACAGCTTATCTCGCCTGAAGCACTGGCTCCATTGTTCATGCCGGTGCACAGGCCTAATGGGAAATTCGTTTTGAAATGAAAGAATGACTATTTGTGTCACGTTTGGTTTGGTGTAACGACAAAACTGAAAGCATCGTTTGGATCATTTTTGTGCCCCGGGCTTGAGAAAATGAACATCTTGTCTTCTCCTCTTTTTCATCTTAAACATGCTTAAATTGTGACATTTTCATGTCAATAAATGACATACTCTCTTATCGATTGTAATGTAAACTATGCCCAATTCATACTGTTCTAAACACACTTACAACACGGAGAGGTCTCTTACTTCCCAGTAAGACTTACAGGAAACAATCTGGCAGATGTTTGTTTGGAAAAAACTGAGCATTAAGAATGAGACAAACAACCCCCAGCTGCAGAAAGTCAAACATTACCAACATAATGTCAATCGCAAAAGACATCTGAACATTGTTGATTGACAGTTAACCTCTGGGAAGTGCAGTGAATGACCAATGAGTAATAGTGGAAAAAAGAAATCCAAAAATTAATGTACAGATTGCACTTTAAAAATCACAACTGGCCACTGAAGAGCTTCACCACACGCTGCTATTATCTGTTATATGTTCCACCATGCCAGTGCTCACGCTCCTCCTTTTCCACCCCTCCTTCAGGTGTCCCAAAAAGGCCAGGAACCCCTGAGGTCCCCCAGACTTACAACAACACAGCCCTGGTGCTCTGGAAGCCAGCAGACACCAAACCTCCCTGCAGCTACACCCTGGAAAGAAAGACAGAAGGTGAGTGGGTACTGACTTGAGCCACGAAAGTTCCCCTCACATTTTGTTATTCATCATTGAGCAGCATTCAGATCATCCAAAGACATACCCAAATGTTTGTTTAAAATAAGCTTGCTTTGCTGTTATTTGTTTTTGAGGTAGTTTTGGTGCTTTAAAAATCCCTTCCTGTGCAGTTGTTAGTATGATGTGATATAGCCACATGAGGAAAAATCAAATTAAATTCAAGTTTTCAAGCTCCAGGGAGGTATCAGTGTTTGAAAAGCTCTGACAGTGTTTGGGTTTGCACCACTTGGGGAGATTGTTCTGGGAAGTAAGTTTCCAAATCCATAGACACCAACTAGAGAAAATGAGTCAGTCCTCGAGGGAATAGTGACTGCACCAGTGCTGCTGTCAAAGCTTTTTGTCATTAAGCGCAGTGAATCATCATTAACTCATGATGTGGTGGGTGAAAATGAAGTCACACAAACTTGGAGGTGCAGCCTCAGAGTTTGTGAATATTTGTAGAACTTTTTTGTTCTGAGAGATTTCATTCTGGCATGTGTTGTCTTCTGTCATCTCATTCCAGATGAAATCTTTGCCAGAAGCATTTAGCGTGCACACACCACCTAATTGACATTTTAATTCAGGTCTGTTTGACCATGCCTGCACAAGAACTAAGACACTTAGGGAGGTAATTTTTCAGTGAGCAAACTTAGCATTAACTTGTTTGCAAATACACACTTTGCACATTGTTTATAATTCCAAGCCTGAGTGTGTGTGCAAATCAGTTTGGCCATGCTGCCATCTGGTGTTCAATATGTGAATACAACAAGTCATTTTGTTGTTCAAAGTGAACAATCGGAATCAGCTTTCCTGGCCAAATATGTGTGGACATATGCACATACAGCTGAACAAGGACAAAAAGATTAAAGAAACAAAGGACTGAACAATAAGTTAAGCAGTGCAACAATGTAATCAACAATATAACAAAACAGAGAGAAAATCAGCACTGTTTTTCATTTTTCCTTTTTACTTCTTTGACATTTTTTCCTAGAAAATATTCTCTTCGCTCGATCCATAAAAATCACAGCAACGTGTTATAAAGCACATTCATTTCTTCTCCCTCTGTCGTGCAGGTGATTCTAACTGGCTGACTGTTGCCACTGGAGTTGTCGACTGCTACTACAATGTCACAGACCTACCAGCAGGTGGCACCTTTAGGTTCCGTGTCACCTGCACCAACAAGGCAGGACAGGGACCCTACAGCAACTGCTCAGCACCAGTCGGCCTGGACTCAACGGGTATTTTATACGCTGTCAAAATGTCAAAAATCAAAAACATATGTATGATCACAGTACTGAGAAAGAATGTGGTTGTGTTTCACAGCTGGAGGAGCTTCACCTGCCGTCGCCGTCGTAAAGACAGCTCCACCTGAACCAGTCCTCACCTCCTCAGTGACTGTGCCTCCACTCAGACCAGTCCAGAACAACACTCCCAGGATACCTCCCACCACCATCGCTCCCACCTCCACCTCCCCAAAACACACAGCCTCTCATGCTGCTTTACCTCTTCAGTCTACATCGCTGGTCACTCCCACCCCTCCACCCTCTGTGCCTTCCAGCCCGACAACAAACCCCCCATTACCTCCTGCAGGCACAATAGCTGAGGACGCTCAAAAACCAAACTCCACTCTTCCTTCTTCACCCACAGTTAAAGCACCCCCACCCTTTGTCCTCCCCAAACCTCAGAGTCCAGTAAACGTGGTGTCTCCTATGACGCAGACCCCACCAGTATCGCCGCCACCCCCTCTTGTAACCTCTCCGTCGATGCCAACCAAACCAGCAGTGGCCTCTGTGCCCACGTACGTCCCCACCACCACCGCCACGGCTCGCGTGGCTCCGACTCCTGTGTCCTTTTCCCCACAAGTGCTCCAGGCCTCCAGCCTGAGCCCCATTGGTGAAGGAGCCAGTACCCCCACAAGAGGCACCCCATCAGGGCGCACCACGCCCTCCACTGCTCTCCGACAGGGGGTTCCACAGAAACCCTACACTTTCCTGGATGAGAAAGCCAGGTGAGACACTTATTGATTTGGGCCTGATTTGCAATATGATGGAGACATAACGAGGAAAGGTTTCACTGACTCAATCAGTGTTGCAATAAACTCTGCACTGGAACCTGCATGAAGCAGACTTGAGGATCTGCTGACCCACATAAAACAAGTTAATTAGTCCTGTTTTTTATGCACTTTCAGAGTTTCCACAATGCTGAAACTTCTATTCAGGGGAAATCTGTACATGTTTAGTGTGACTTGCAACAGCTAAATTTAATTTATGCTAAATGACAATTTTGATTTTTAGGGGTTTCAGTTTTAATATTTCCTTCTGAGCAAAGTCAAGTCTCCTATTTTGTTGCAGTTTTTTGTCATAATAATTTCACGTGGGTTGTTTCTCTTTTTTTTTTGTTTTTGCCAGGGGTCGTTTTGGAGTCATCCGAGAGTGCCGCGAGAACGCGACGGGAAAATTATACATGGCAAAGATCATTCCCTACAGCCAGGAGAGCAAGCAGGAAGTCCTGAAGGAGTATGAGATCCTGAAATCCCTTCACAACGAGAAGGTCATGGCTCTGCACGAAGCCTACGTCACGCCGCGCTACCTGGTGCTGGTAGCAGACTACTGCACAGGCAAAGAGCTGCTGTACAGCCTCATAGACAGGTGGGATGGGCAATATGTCACCTCACACTGAGATACACAAAGTCAGGCAGACTTACATAGCAGGGGGTAGGAACGAAGACCTTTTCCTTCTTGGATGCCGTCCAAGCCAGCAATCACTACTTTAAATCAAGGCTAGTTGTACTCTAGTGAAACTTTTTTTTTTCATAGTGAAAACATATTTAATGTGACTTAGCTGCTTTAATTAAACTGTGCTTCAGGAAATCTTTTGTGATGTTCATGATTTTTAACACTCTGTTTATTGTGTTTTTAATCTGTCAAACATACAAAACATCATGAAGAAACAAAGAAAAACTGACAACTATAAAGTATACTTCATAGATGAGTAGCTAAACTAAGACAACTACTGATGGTGCACAACTTTAAGATAAAATAAAATTATTGCTTTGAAAAAATCCTCTGTGGTCTATTTTTCAGGAAGTCCTTGAATGATCCCCACATTTTCCATTTATTGCAAGTTTTCCACAGAGAGTAAGGTGGAAAATCCTTAAATTTAGAGAATTTTTGCCAAAACACAGCAATTGTGTGTTTGACATGCAGATAATAAAAATACCTTAAGTTACATATTGAAAGAAATGTAACACGTAGAATTAACTTCGGGCACAAATGATAATCATAATTCAGGGTTCAGTAAAATAATGTTGTGTTTTAGTGGTGAAATTCCTTCTTTGTAAAGATTTAAATCAAAGCTCAGTTATATTGATTACAAGGGATTCTGTGTGTCTTTGTTTACTCTGACAGTTTGTTTGGAGGATCAGTGCGTAAGTCAGTTCTGTTCAATTATTCCCCAGTGAATTTCTAAAGAGTCTGAGAACCCAAACATTGCTGCTCCTTATTGGACAGCACTTTAATACCAAACTACTACCTCGCTCCTCCATCTTTACACACTTTACATCTGGAAAATGATCCATATTTTCATCTATCGTTGGTGTCTCATGGGGCATTCTTCTTATGTTGCTCCACTGGTGATAAAGGAAAATTTAAATGATTAAAAGACTGAACCTCCTTTTTGCTCAGGTTCCGTTACTCCGAGGATGACGTGGTGGGTTACCTGGTCCAGATCCTGCAGGGGGTCGAGTACCTCCACAACCGGCGCGTCCTCCACCTGGACCTCAAGCCAGACAACATCATGGTGACAAACCTCAACGCCATCAAGATCGTGGACTTTGGAAGCGCCCAGAGCTTCAACCCCCTCAACCTCAAACACCAGGACTCAGGAGCAGGAACTCTGGAGTACATGGGTGAGTCAGCTGACAGACACTGTTCTTGAAAATTTAAAGCAAGCTCACTTTTTAAGTGCCATAGATGCACAATTAATTCAATCTTAAAATCTTCTGCCTTTTCTTCCTTGTGATCAATGTGATCCAAGCTCCTGAGATGGTAAAAGGTGAAGTGGTGGGTCCTCCTGCAGATATTTGGACTGTTGGAGTTGTCACCCACATCATGTAAGTGAATCGACTTCTCTTCACCTCACATCAGTTCAGACCAAAGGTGGTTGAATTCGTTTTTGATGCAGCATGGTTTAACGCTCAGTGTAGATATCACAAAACTTTGAAGGGCACAATAAGAAAAGTATGATAAGCTACTTCCTAGTCAAGAGCCCAAGTACTAAAATAGCCAATTTTCTCAATGTATTTTGTTAAAGAAGGTTAAATTTTGTAACTTTGCCCCTGAACACTTAGGCTCAGTGGTTGTCTGCCCTTCGAAGATAAAGACCCTCTCCAAGTCGAATCCAAAATCCTGATGGCGAAGTTTGACCCAACAAAACTGTACCCAAATGTGTCCCAAAGTGCCTCCGCCTTTCTCAAGAAGATGTTGAGCAGTTACCCCTGGTGAGTGCCCGCAAGCTTGTTACACTTCCTTTAAGAGAGAATAAAACGTTAAGTTCTGTGTATCTGTGTTTGTGTGTTGCCAGGGCCCGTCCGACTACACGCGACTGCTTCACACAGGCCTGGCTGCAGGACTCCTACCTAATGAAGCTGAGGAGACAGACTCTCACCTTCACCTCCGGCCGACTCAAAGAGTTCCTGGTGGAACAACAATGCCGTCGAACAGAGGGCGCCACCAAGCACAAGGTGCTGCTGCGCACCTACCAGAGCTCACCCCAGTCCCCGGCGTCTGGGACTGCACCGCACGTTTCCAGCCCGAAGTGACATGACGGAGAAAATGCAGCACCAACACATGAGTCTGCAGGGTTGGATCTGCCCACAGGGACGCAGAATAACAACTTTTTGCATCTTAACTGCTGCATGTAGAATGTCAGCCTGCCGAGTGAGGAGCAGGTGAAGACACAGGGGACAAGCAGATAGCTGGATAATGCTAAAATATCCAAAGAAAAGACAGGAGTCCACGTGTTATTATGGGAGACTTTAACATTCAGCACGAATGGAGCTCTGAGATGATACAAGAACACCAAGGGAACGAGAAGCAGACCGCCATCATGTGTTTATTGAATTGTTTATTAAAGTTCAGAACTTCTCATAAACTGTCGATCCACTGAAAGGACACAGGATGTTCTTTGTTCTTCTTGATTGATTGCACAATTTCTCAGCCACATTGTGAATTTTGTAATTGCACATTAATATTTGCTTTCGATAAACTTTGGTCTCCACTCTGCACGATCAGCCTGGAACATGTGTATCATCAGCGTTTCCACTGTGCGACCTTGTTTATGTCACTGACTTTAGTGGTGAACAACTCATGTGAATGTACCATGATTTACGCTGCTAAATTATTTTTGCATTGACGTATAGTTTTAAAACTCAAAACCAAAAATATTCTTTTTTTTTCTTGAAATTGTTTACTTTTTCCATGTTAATTTATTTGCATGTGTGTGCGCGCGAGCATTTTTGAGTCACTTTGCAAATTGAGGCGAAAAAATACAATAAAAATACGGAGTGTCTTTGTGATCGGTGTTAAGACTCACACAGTAAAAATGAGCTGCTTTAGGGTGAGCTAGGAATATTTGGTACAACTTCTTGTTCTGTGGTTAAAACTGAATTCTATCTGTTTTACAACTATGAAAAGCAGTCTGTAATGTAGATAACATTTTGCTTGGAAAAGACATACACACTGGTGAATTGCTGTAGTTTCTCAGTATTACCCATCAGTCAGTCAGGTTGCTCCAGTCACGATCAGCCAGTCAGTGCCTAAATCGGATTCATATCCAAAATATTTATCCTGTAAATGCATCTCCATTGATACTAATTCACAATTTATGGATTATTTGAACAAAGCAAAAATCTGACTGCAATATTTGGACTTTACAGATGCATATAGATTCTTACATGCACGCATACATTTGTACATGCACACATACAGCACAGCACACGCAGTCCTTGTAATAATAGAACGTCTTGTGTATTGATCTATCACAGTGTTCCTTTTTGTATGAATTTGGACGGTTGAAGATTTGTAAATGTACCAATTTGCGGTGTTTATATGTGGAAAAAGTTGAAAATGTTTTTATGAGATAGTATGTAATAAACTATTGATACAATTGGGAAAATTAACTTGTTTTTCTCTCTTTGCAGGATGCAGATTTTAGCTTCACACCTACACCCAATATTCAGAGTAAAATGGATTTTTGAGTGTAGTGTTGGACAGTTTTGACTCATCAAGCACAGGTGTAACTAATGGCCTCATTCAATTCAGATGTGCCAGGTGCCATTGTTCATGGTGGATCAATATCATCGTTTACAGGCAAGACAGAGTTGTTATTTTACGCCATGCTGTTCCTATTTTTTGAAGTCAAACTGCCTGTTGCATTGCAAAGAAGACCTGTGGTCCCACAATGCAACACACAACAAAAATGGGTTTGCTTCTCACAGTTGGAAAAAGGAAAAATAAGAACAGCGGTGTGATGGCTGACGGATCATTGCTGGCAAACTGGTAAAATTAAAGGTAAGCTTGCAACAACAGTACTCTTGTTTAAAAACCTTTCGTAGCAGTACAGCGGAGTGTAAAACAATATATACTGTGATATATGCCAAATTGAGTGATATTAGCTTAATGGATAAAGTTGCAGATCAATGTGCAGGACTATTTCAATATGTATTCAGGGTTGGATGGATTTTTTTTTTTTTTGGGGGGGGGGTTGCATCTATTTGATGAAGTACTTTGATATTTTAGGGACTTCGTTTAGTAAAGTGGTATCTTAAATATCTGCTGATTCACAAAGTTTCTAAATTGATTCTTGCCTGACAAAATGTACTGTAAAATAAAGTATTATTTTTATTACGAACATTTTCAGAGAAAACAGCAGCAGTACAATTATTTAGGGCTGAGAAATGACTGCAAAACATTAAGTCTTTACAAACTAATCCATTTCGTTTAAAACAGCGTGTCAGTCAAAGTAAGCGGAAAAAAATCGGACCCCACACCAGTAGTCAGACGTCCCACTGCTGCTGTTTTGTACAACAGAAAAAAAAAAAAAACTATGCCAGACACAGAGGCTGCACTTGTGCGACGACCCCTTACTTTAGGCAGTTTCAAGGGGACCCAAACTGGGCGTTTCTTTGCTGCGACTTCTGCAAAGTTTGGTATCGAGAAAGTTTTTAGTAAGTGCGGTTATTACACAGCGACTATAACCCGATAGAATCACACACCGAAACTTGTCCGTCAATAAGTTGGAAACACGATGTAAACGGTGTCATAATGTACATTGGTGTCTTTAATGCATCGCAGTGCCGCAGAACTAGCCGTTAGCCGCAGTCAGTTTGCTAATTGTAGCATATAAATAAATTGCGGATAATCTATTTAATCTTTAAAAAGAATGGCAACGTGCAATAGCAAAATAAACTAGATTTACAGTGTAAAATGCGTAATATTTGTTTTCCGGTAGTATCTAAGAATAGCATATTAGACTGCAAGAAGTCCGGTCAGCTAGCCTGTTAGCTTAGCGAAGTTTTGAGTAACTTTGTTGCGGGCTACTTTAAGGGATCATCGTCAAACTTGTAGATGCCAGGAAAGGGAGGGTCGTAAGCGGCCATTCCCTTACTGCGCCACTTTAAGTGAAATGGGAAGCCTTGAAACCTCCATGTTTGTATCTTGAAATTGCGAGCGGAGTTGAGCACCATATTGAATCAAAGTTGGTATCTCCTTGACAAATGTTTTACAACCTCCAGACTTTCAAACTTCAGCGGCTTTCCGAGCGGACGACCGCAGCCGAAGTGTAATGGACGCGCTGTAGTCGACTTGTTGCGATGTTTTCCGGGCCGCTTCGGCTTCGTGTTCGTGCATGTTAAGTTGGTTTAATGCGGCAGCGAGTCGGCGAACAATCTCTAACTTTAAAGTGTGAGGTCAGCACTCTGGACCAGACCTGGATGTGATGGACAATCCGTCCTCAGTAATCACCCAAGTCAGCCGGGATGAAGAGGGAAGTAAAGCCGCAGGAGAGAGGGGTAAGCGCCTTTTATTTCTGTCCCGCTTGGGCTGTGCGCTCATGTAAAAAAAAAAAAAACTTTTTCAAAGTTCACGATCCTCAACCCAGAAACCACAGACTACTCAAGTTTACTGCAACAACGCAGTAAAGTCACAATTATAAATACCACTGCGAGGAAAGTGGACTGAAAACAAGCTCGAGCACTGAAACTGTCACTGCTGTGTTGGTCTTGGGTTATGGCTGCGGCCCTTTGGCCTTTGATTAAATGAAAGGAAATGACGTACCAACGCTTGATTAAGATGACTGTAACATTGTAACAAACCCACTTTAAATCCTCAGAATATTACAGCGATTAAATCTGCTTATGAAAAATAAAAAGTATTTTCAAATATGTGTAATAGTGGCGTCAATGTGATAATCTGATGCTGTGATGACATTTTTTGCACTGAGAAAGTAAGAAGTGTGTTTCATCTCCTCATATCTCGTTTTTCTTGTCACATTTCAGAAAGGAAAGCCTGTTTTCCACCGTGAGACGTTAGCAGTTCTGTGTTCACTAACATGGATTTGTGGCGCGGCCACTGTACACACACCAGTGAGATACCACAGAGTGTAAATGCAGGTTACTGAATAATCAGGTGGCCTGGCGGTCATCATCCCTGAGAAAATGCCGCCATCTCATGTTTTTTTTTTTTTTTTCTGACTTGTGTCACTTCCAGCCTGTGAACTGTCACGTGCAGTGCAGACAGCACAGATATTAACACTATGTCTGGAGTGAAAGACATTCAGACACGCTGTGCACACACAGGTATGGTCCTGCATCCTTTCACATTAAAGGATAAGCTGAAATTTCAAGCAGTGGCCTCCTTGTAAATGTGTAGTAGCTGTTATGTAAGTGTGTCCCCATGCTTAGTAGACACATTAACTCACTGACACTCAGCTGCTGTCTCCAAACATGTTTGCTCTACCCTGCCCAAAGAGATCGTGACATTATAAAATCCATCCTTTCTTAGCTTCAGCAAATGAAAACTTTTACTTTCAGTTTCGCTGCAGTTTCAGGTTGCATTAAGAGGATCTGTGCAGTTTTGCTTTCGTCGTCACCCACCGAATGCAGAGACACTGTTAGCTCCAGAGTTGTAAAAGTACCTAACAAAACGTCAGCTGAAGCACTGATTCTGTCCCTCAAGGAAGCACATCAGCTCTGCGCTTCAAAGCTTATAGCTGAAATGACGTTTACCTGGGGACCTCTATTAAGTTGTAATAACTGTGGAGGTCGTTTGTGATCTTAATCCTGTGCGATCAGTGAAGCACAGACACAGAGGTCAAGTGATGATGTTAGTCCTGTGTGAGTCTGCATCTCTGAGATTTTGGAGCCTCTTTGCAAGATTTTTTTCCTCCGCCTTTTTTCTGCCTCTTTCCTGGTCAAGAATTATAAACTAAAGCTTTGACAGCGTTTTGGGAGCATCATCTGGAGGCTCATTGCTTTTGTCGTCCAGGAAGCAGAAGCGAATGTTACGCAGAGCCTTGACATCATGCTTGGGGGACAGTGTAGGTAAATTTGAGTGAAATGCTTATTTGCGTATCCTGTGCAAATGCACTGCACTAAACATCGACATCACATGAGGTCCTCTTGTCATACTCATGTGCAAATAGGGATTTAGTTGTAGCAAGTGTTTCCCAGCTTTGGGGTCAAGACTGACCAAGGTGTTGCTTAACATGCTTTCAGAAAAATTGGAGATTACTATGATTGTGTATTTGCATGTCTTTTGATAAATAAGCACTGTTGCAAACTGAAATCCAACATAATTTTGAAATAATCAAAACAAATCTGTGGTACCTCACATGACTACTCTGGAACCACACTGTAAGGTGAGAATTTCGGGACCTAAAAATGGGGTCAAAGGCCGGAAAAGGCAAGATAACTCAGGGGTCCACTGGTAGAGACCCTCTGAATGCTGGTAGAGCAGACTTCTTACGCTCAAGGCTAGCCGGAGTATGCATGTTTTGGACATCTGTATATTTGTAGTATTAGGAGTATCTTGGTGTCATTAAGGGCATTAAGATAAAAATCCAGCATTGGTCCAGTTCATCTCTTACCTGAAGTTATGGCTTAGTAGCTTCTGTAACCTGGCCTCAAACCATGCTGGTGCATGCTCACATATCAGACAGTCAGTGCCATCTTATGAAATATCTGCCACAACTGTTTGATCACAAACCGTAAATCTGCATGAAACTGTTCCTTCTTAGCACATTTTATTGATTATTTTGGCGAATACAAGTCCACTTAGTCTTCATTTTTAACAGCTGTTTTAGAGGCTGCTCAATTCAAGGAATTAAATCATTAAAATTAGTTGAATCCTTGTTACCAGTTAAGGCCAATTTTAAACTGTTGTCAACTTTGTCACGACCAGCATCAGACCCACTTGGTTCAGGCCCTTCCAGTTTTAGGTGAAACTGCTTTCCATTTGTTTGACATCACAGCAGCCACAGATAATGACCAACTTTAAAATGTGACTAAAGTTCAGCAGTCAGGGAGGTGGAAGTGGCCAGGAATGGGAGTGGAAGCGTTGATTACAGGAAACCATGGACACTGTCAGATCCGAAAATGGATTCTGAACGGATGAAATGATCTGATAAGCATCTTATCATGAGTGCATGATTTAGTGTGTGATTGATTCCCCACTGATGTCATGCAGATTTACAGCAGTATTTGAATTATTAATTTTCTGTAAGTTATGGGACAGGACATAAAACGCTGTGGTCGGCATTTCTGCCTAATCCACCGGTCATGTTCAGGAAGTAGGTAGAGCTGCATTTAATCTGCTGGTATTTATAATTACACAATACACAATATGTAACATTTCCGCATTGAAAACAACTGGACCTGTGCTATGTTATATCTGTGTTGGGGTGTGTAATGTTTAACAACTCCCATGATCCCACACGACTTCACAACGTCATCAAACTACATCTCTTGTTTTCATTGTTTTGATTGAGAGACCTCTTTTTACAGACTGTGCATTCAACAGAAATGTTCCTAAAAGCTGGTATTTGCTTGCCCAACATGTGTTTCTTTTGCCTACACATGCTTTTTCCTGCATTATTAATACTTGAGACTTAACACAGGAATACACATCAGACGCTTGTTTCATCTTTGTTTGAAACCAGATGTGTGTGTGCAGGGTTGTTAAACACAACGTTAAAAACCACAGCTTCAAATACGATAGGATTAGATGCCACTTCTGCATTTATGATGCTTTAAATTTTGGAATTGGAGCACATGGGTGGGTCACATCCAAGTGATTTTAGCATTTGAAAATTTATAGAAAATTAATGTGGCAGATTTCTTTGACAATCAGTTCATTGTTTCAGTAAATTTTCAAGCTACTATGCCAAATGCTGTCTTGTTGCAGCCTCTAAAACAAGAGGATTTGCTCTCTCTTGATTGTAAATTGTGTTTCCGTGGCTCTCTTTACTGTGCTTGTAATGGAAACCTATTTTAAGGACGCCAGAATTGTCTGAACATTGTTTTAGCAGCAGAGCAGTGAAAAGCTTGGAAAGCACCGGCTGGATGGGGCTGCAAATACAGCACAACCTTTTCAAGCCAGATAAACTCACTTCTGATGCATTATAAAGCACATTTATTCGGCAGACACAGCAACAAGCCGTGTCCTTTTTGATGATTCAGGTTAAACAAGTAGTCAGGGGATGTTTTCTCAGACTGCCTGCAGTATGTTCCTCTCCAGCTCCCTTCTTGTCATCTTCATAATGCCCCCTTTTTATGAATTAATACACGCTCTGTGTTTTGTGGTCAGCACCCAGTTCGTCCTTTTTCCCGGTGAAAGGCGTGTGATAGAATACATGAGTACTGAAGCCAACAGAGACTCGAGGAAGCAAATGAGGACACGTGAGTGAAGGCTGGAAATTTAAATTTATAAGGATGTAAGCGAAGGAGTGTGGGATGAAGGGAGTGAAAAAGCAAACAAAGGAGTAAAGAACAAAATGAGTAAGGACATGAGGGAGTAAATAATAACACAAGGGCCTTATGAAGATTCCTTAAAATCTGGTTTATTTTGGCTTCATCACAAATTTCCTCTTTCTGAAGGTTGTATTTTTGTTGTTAGGTGACATTATCTGGTCCAAATTAGACTTTATTTTTTGAGATTGCAGTTTATAACAGTTAAAGAAATATTAACAAAATGCCTGTTTGAATTCATAAAAGCTGAAAAATGGAAGATGACACTCAGACACACACAAACAAATTGAAAGCTTGCCTTTTCGATTTGACGTGAATTCGACTCGCCAGATGTCACAAGCCTCCTTCTCCTGCTGTGCTAAAACATGGTGGCGAGCAGCTTCCTCCGCTGATACCGTCTGTTTCCTCTTCCTGTTTTGGCCCGAGCGCGGCAGAGGCCAGCGGAGGGTCAGCCGGGGTTTGAGTCCGCAAATGCAGTAGGAGGGCACGGCGGAGAGAGAATGAAAGAGGCGTGAGAGATGCACAACAGAGGCTTGTGTGTTGGTAACCCAGTCACGTACGGGCAGACAGAGAGAGGGAGTACGGTGCATAAAGAGGCCGAAACAAAGTCTACCAGACAGAAAAGCGGGGAGGAGTTTTGATCAGAGATTTCTGGAGAGCTTTGGCCCGACAAACATTTGTGAGACCGGAAATAGTCGGTGACTGTCATAAACTTTCATGGGAATGACTTAAACAAGCTAAATAAAGCTAAGAGCGTGACGCCTGAAGCTCCTGATGCCACCTTAAAATTTCCCCCTCTAAGACGTGAGCCCGCTGACCTTTCAGGATGACGTCATGAAGATGAAGTCATGAAAGACAAAAGGAACAAACTGGTTTTTGGGTTATTCAAGTGCTAGTATTCAAAAATGTTTGGTGCATCATTTTATACACCTTTCACTCAGTCTGACGGGGGCTCTTTGGAAACTTAAGATCTATTCTTGATTTTCAAATAAAGTTATGTCTGCAATGATCAGACGATGGAAAATTAATCAGAAACTCGTTTGACAGTAGAATATTCCTTTTTTTTTTCAATTATTGTTTATTTGGAAAAGCAGATGGTACAGTACTTCGCTTCTTCTACAATTCAATGTCCACATCAAAGTTGTGGATGCAGGACCGTGAAATGCTAATCCAGGTTTTTAGTAACATAACAGAACAAATATAACATGTGTGCGGGAGTGGGGGAATCCCTCCAATTAGAATATTCCTTTTAGTCATTGATTTAGCAAATGCCAAAAACTTGCTGGTTCCAGCTTCTTAATTGTGAGGATTTGATGCTTTCTTTATCATATGTGATAGCAGATGGAATATCTTTGGATTTTGTTTGACAAAACAAGACAATTGAAGATCATCATCCTGGGCTTCGGGCTTGTTCCTGACAAAACAATTAAATGAAAATAAGCATTAGCTGCAGCCTCACTTTACACATACGTATGTATTCTGTAACTGACAGAAGAAAATGATTGATCCAAAAATTGCCTCATTTAACAGGAGTTACATGCTTAAATTGAAGATATAAAACCGCACAATAAACAAGGACTGAGCTTTATACCTGTTGAACTGTACAGGTGCACAGCTCCTCCTCTGTCACACCTCACTGATTGACAGAGCTCAGGGTGTGAGAGCAAAACCTCATTCGCCAAGTTTGTCTGGTTCATCGTGTCATTGGCAGGGATCAACTGGGGCTTATGTTGTTTGAAAAAGCAGCCAGAGGGTGAGAAAAAGTCTGACACTTGGAGTCTAACTAGTTTAACACAAACTGAAAAGCAGCTTTAAGGCAGCTTCAAAGCTGATTTTCACCCTGTTCGTTTGTAAAGTGTGCCATGAAGACAGGAAACAATCATCCTCCTTTTACTTATTGGACTTAAACAACTCACTTTGGATTGAAAAGTGGAGTAAAATATGTTGCTTGTCGCTTGTTGTATTTAGTGTTTTAAATTGTTCTTAACAGATGAAGGTTATTTTGTTGTACATTGACATTTAAAATAGGCTATTTTAATTATCTGTCAACTGTTACATGCAGTTTCCACTGGTGTTACGCTTATATGCAAATCAGGCTAATTTTAAAAAGATGTACAAAGGGCATACAAATACTAAATACAGCATACACAAAAGCCAGGCACTGCATTCAGTGTTACATGCATTATTATGCTGAGTGAGTATTTCGATACGGCCATGTGACATCTGCACTCCTCTGCAACCCACAACAAACTCACGATGTGCTTATGGTGTCTTTATTGAAGTGTTGGAGTGCTCAGTGTTCATTGGCTGTTTGCTGCTGACATCAGAGAGGTGGTTACGCAACAGCTCCTGGCAGGGACGTGTGTCTCCAGGAGGGTTTGTGCACATGACAAAAGTATGAGGAAAGCAGCTAGATGTGCTTTTTTCCCTGTTTTCACACATTCACCAAGATGGAGTCACCAGTTTGTGGATAAAGAGCAGTTATTACAGCTCACGTGTCTTATTTTCCATAAAGGCTGAAATCTCAGTCTGATCTATATAACTATTGATTACTCATTTAGTCCATCAAACTTTCTAAATTTCCTCAAGTCTAAGGCTGTGTCTCCAGATATTAAACAGTCCAAAACATAAAGAGACAGTTTATAACGATAGAAAACGGTCGAAAAAGCAGCACATAGTCTCAAAATGATGTTTTTTGCTTAATTTGGTAATTTAAATGAATCGCCTGTTATGATAATTTAGGGATGCACTAATCTGACACTGCTCAGTCCAGCATGCCTCGTGCATGATGGGAAATGTTGGCAGTCACTTCGAATTCAATGCAAGGTATGCACACCTGTCTCTGCATCCCAAACAGCTTAGTGACCTCCTCCACCACTCTCTGCAGGCTCTTCCCCCTCTCTGTCTTCCAAGAAGCCCAGGAGCAGAGGCCTCTTTTCCAGCCTTTTCTGCTGCCTGTGTCGGGACCAACCTGAGCCCCCACCAGTCAACAACAACGCCCCTCTGCTGGTGGAAGAGAACGGAACCGTCTCCAAGGTGTGTTTACCTTTTGTCTCGCTGCTCGCATTTTAGTCCTGTTTTGACAGCAGTGGAAAGATCAAATCTGTGTTGATAGGTCAGACAGATTTCACCTGCATTTTTTCCCTCCATCTTGCACTCTCTATTCTGTCATCTTTCAAATATTCATTTTGTGTTATTTTTAGATCCAGGTGAAACCACTTCTGCCTCCAGTGAAGTCAAAAGACTCTGGAAAGATCTGTGTGGTCATAGATCTGGATGAGACGTTAGTTCACAGCTCTTTTAAGGTAAGAAGGTTGAAGAACAACATTGTTGCATTAATTACTTGCAACTATGCAAAATATACACTCAGTGTTTTTTAATTTTCTTTCTGATGCAAGGACTGAGGAGATATGAGTTGGGCTTTTTTTTAAAGAAGAAAAGGGCTTTAGACCATAGTTGTACCCTTTGAGCACATGACATCATGAGATAGTGATGTATAATAGTATAAAAACTCATGTGGTTGTTGTTGGCTCTGACAGTGACATTTCTGCCATCGCTGGCAAATACCAAACCCAAACTAGCTGGTTCTTAAACCCTGATAAACACAGCCGCTCCTCTATGTACACACACACTGCAGACTGTTTACCTCTAGCTGTGTTTGTCCTCCAATAATACCAGTCTTTTTTTATCTGGTGAGGATGGAGCGTCTCACTCCTCGTAGGAAGCTTTCTTGATGTTTTTCACTTGATGTTTTTTAGCTATGCCTGCAGTAGAGAAACTTTTCTGCCTTGTTTGTTAAAATCGACTTTTTGTGTCATTCCAACAGCCTGTGAACAACGCAGATTTCATAATTCCTGTGGAAATTGATGGAACAGTACACCAGGTAATGGTGGCCTCACTCAGTAACCTCAGCAAACCTCATTCTGTAACTTGTCATCTGCGGTCCGCCAACATGGCAGTTCCCTGCTGTCGCTGTGGTCTTGTGACAGCCGTGCTCTTAAGTTCAAATTGCTGAGTGTAGTAGGTGCTGTCGGCGTTTAAGGGATTTGAAGATGGCTGCTTGGAGATGGATGACATACCGTGGGTCTGGGCCTGATTCAAGTAATCCAGGATAGGTTTGTTCAGACAAGCACAGCCTATTCCGGATGACTTGGTTCAGGAACGCTTCCCTCTGCCGCGGACACCGCAGAAGGAAGAAAAAAATGGCGAAGGAACAAAGAACGAGTCCAGGATTTTACTTCTGGAGCCAAATGCTTGTCTGCCTGTGATCTGTGTGGGTATATTTAGTTTTATATGCAAGTCTCAAGCGCCTGTAAGGTTTGTAATGTCTGCTACATCCATGTGGCACAGTAAACCCTCAAACTGTCCAGTCATCGTTTGCACAGATAATATCTAACACCAAAAGACAGCGTCATAGTTCCTCAGGCAGCGAAGGGGTGTAGAAACATGTTTTATTTTGAAGTGTTAGTGGTGTAGGAACCTGGTTTAAAAATTCCTCTGTACTCCAGGTGTATGTCCTGAAGCGGCCCCATGTCGATGAGTTCCTGAAGAGAATGGGAGAACTGTTCGAGTGTGTCCTGTTCACTGCCAGTTTAGCCAAGGTGAGAAACGACTGTGTGGCGTCCAATTGTAAACGAGTGCGCACAATCACATGTTTTTTGACATTGCATTCATTCTTTGCCAGAAGTCATTGTTGCTGGCTAAATTTGGTAGCGGCTGTTGAGCTTGCTTTGTTAAGAGAGGCGGGTGGCATGTGATTGGCTGAGAAGTTGGTGAGCAAAGAACACAGCTGTCACAAAAGTGACATCAAAACACACGAAAAAACAAATCGTATGACAGGCTTTAAAGTCCTTGTATTGTTTTTTTTATTGCGGCTTCAGTACGCAGACCCCGTCTCTGACCTCCTGGACAAGTGGGGTGCTTTCCGCTGCCGCCTGTTCCGGGAGTCCTGCGTCTTCCACCGAGGCAATTACGTCAAGGACCTGAGTCGCCTGGGTCGAGACCTAAACAAGGTCATAATCGTGGACAACTCCCCTGCCTCCTACGTCTTCCACCCCGACAACGCAGTGAGTATCCCCAGACAACACACAGCACCTCAGTCATGACGCTGTTGTGGAATTATTCACCTGCCTGAGAGAGTCCCTGACATGACTGACCCAGAAAATGCATCATCTGTTTCTTGTTTTACGCACTGTTTCAGCTTATAGCAAATTTGTGCATCACAGAAATCCCCCAAAAAATCAGTGCTGGAGTGTAAAGGATCGTGAGTAACGTTCGTGGTGCGGTTGCTGATATTTTGCGTTCTGGTCCAGGTGCCTGTGGCCTCGTGGTTCGACGACATGTCCGACACCGAGCTGCTGGACCTCATCCCCTTCTTCGAGAGGCTGAGCAAAGTAGACGACGTCTACTCAGTCCTCAAGCACCAAGGGACCGCAAGCTAACAGTGTTCGACTTCTTATCTCTGCTCTGAACAAAAAAATGGCGTACAGAACGGAAATACACAAACCAGCGAGGCTCCAGCTATCATTGCCCACCAGAACACAGACTGCTCCACGGCTGCCAGAGCCTCCAGAGCATCATCACTGCAACCGTCTGGTCAAACAGAAAACTGCCTGAAATTTGCCTTGTAACTTTTGACCTGTTAGCCAACCACGAACCAGCTGATGTGAGTGGATGGATGGATGGATGGATGGATGGTTAAGGACATTTCTGCAGTGTCGCTGAACTTGCAGTAGAGTTAACGAAGCAGATGTCTGTAGCTACGGATCCTCTGGACACAGACTGAGGACTGGAGAAAGACCGCTCATGGATTCAGCACTGTGCGCCTGCAGGATTCGATAAGCAGGAATCAAGTGGAAAGGAATTTTTGGAAAAGTGCAAATAAACTTGATCAGTCCTGTCTGGAAGCGCAGATGGTGTACACGTACTGTAGATGTCTTTGGAGTAGCATTATCTGTGTCACGCACCCTAATATCAATTATCACACTATTTGTCTGCAGTCAAAAGCATGTGATCCTCGGGTATCATTTTATTTTTTAAAAATCTTGACAGTGTTATGGATGAATCTGATCAAAAGAAAGTTGTGTGTTGTTAAACCCTGAAGTTGGGCTGTCATGTCAAATATGATCAGGAACAAACGTATAACAAAACGATTGGACAGCACTTTACAAGTATAGTCTGTAGCGTATAGTACAGTCCTCCCTTTCAGAGGAGTGTAGTGTTGATTTTAGCATGATTTCTAAATGCTGAATGCAGCTCAAAAAACAGCCTTATAATAGCAAATAATTGGGAATCATTGTTTGTGATTTACTTATACAGATGGGGAAAAATCTATGCAGACCATTTGAAAATTTTGAATTTTTCTATTTAAATTTTGTATAAATCAAAAATGGTTAGCCCCATGAAACAAGCCAGATCCTGTTAGCAAAGTGTCTGCACATGAGCAGATGATGCCTGCAGTATTTTCCCTTAAAACCTGACACTAATACGAATATCAAACCATCTGCACACAACGGTTAAAGAGCAGCTGCTGTTTATATCGGACGAGGATTTCCATTGGTGGTGTAAAGATTGATGGACGGCCTTAAGGCAATACATCTGCGACTGTGTGTCATTCGATCTCCTGAATGGTTGAGTCCAGAAATAAGAGGACCAGGACTGACTCCTTAAAAATCGGTCATTGTCAATGTTGCATCATAACAGGTGTCTGATCAGTTCAGTTCTTTGTTTTAAAGCCACACACAAAACTTGAATCTTTCACAGAATTTACAGACTGTATTTGAATGGTTGTAAAAAACAAACAAACAAAAAAAAACGTTACAGTATGACTTGTCAGATTGGTTCTCATAAGCTTCACAGTACTATATTTTGTTTTTTTTTTGTTCCTAAGCGGTACACATTGGCTGGAAACAATTTCAGGACTTTGTTGTTAATTGTGTGTCGAGGGGAGGAGCTGCCATGAGGATATGTGAGATGCTGTGCCTGGTGAGAGCACCTTTGAAAACAAAAGGTGGTTTAATTCAGTCCAGATTTAAAGGAGAAATCCACCCTAAAACACTTCAACGCTGTTACTGAACAGCTATTGGTGAATTATCTCACACCTCTAGGTCCTTTCTGTTATTTAGCTGGATGGTCTAGCCCTGACGTAATGGTAAGATAATTCCAGTGCAGCTACGATGGAGTTTGATTGAAAACATGAGTATTAAATGTCAGGTCCTGTGTTGTTTGGAGAAATAAATTTTGTTTCCAGAAGTAGAAGTTTCTCAACAAATGATGCAAGTGATTTGAGGGTGGAATTTTCCTTTAAAATTTCATCGAGTACACGGGGTCCTCATTGAGTGTGTATTATTTTTTAGCTTCCATTCAAACCTCTTGGACTGGTCTGTTTTAAGGAGTGTTGTGGCCTCTAACAGGCCTGTCACATTCATGTTATCTCCCTCAAATGCGTTGACAATAACATGTTGACAGTGATGAATGAAGCAAAGGATTTGACTAAGAGCCTCTAAGAAGGCTTGTGATGTGACTTCACCGAGGTGGAGCAGGGGTGACCATTAGATCCACCATGTTAAGAGCTATTACATTATTCTTCTATGTTTAACAAATAATTGCCAATCAAATTAGCCTGTTTCTTTTCTCAATAATTGCTGATTTTCTCTCTGTTTTGCCCAGATGTGGTCCTCTGACATAATTGTTTTTTTGCTATTTTCATGCATGACCTGGTTGTTACCTCATATTAATCAGTAATATTTGGATCAGACACGCCAGCAAATGACTAAAATGGTTAGTATCTTACTGTTGTAGGCACATAACAGGGTAATTATTTTGATGTTTGTTTCATGTAAGCCATCATCACATGTCTCAATTTAGGTTCAATGCTGATTACTGTTTTTTTTTTTTTTAATTCATTGGCAAACAGGAGTATTTATAGCAGCATTCAGTCATTTAATTGCAAATACATAAAACAAGTGTTGTGTCACTATGGGGGCCCATTCACTGATACTGTACTTCTTACACATTCAGTAGATATGTATATTTTGTTTTGCACAGTAATAAAGCAAACAAATTTTCATTAATATATGGAATATTCATGTTACTGTACTCATAATTGAATAGATGTAACCTAATTTTTTGACCTGTTTTATCATGCCAAATTATATATGGACTCTATGTAATAATGCCATTTTTTCCCCATAAATGCTAAATGAAAGATGGTCCAAGTGCTGTTTTGTCGAGCATTTGTTCTTTCCACAAACATTATTTTCAGTTTGTATTTGAATAATCTAATCTTAACACATTTTCTACTAATTTAACTGTTATTCCTGTAAATCACATAATGACTGAAATTAGTGCTACATTTGACAAACGCTGTAATTCTAATATCAGAATATTGCTATGCAGCCTTAGCTATGTTACAACGTTGGCATTTTCTGCCAGCAGGGGGCAGCATGACAAGGTGTACACGCGGCGTTGTCGTGCTGTAACGTTTATCACCGGTTATTAGCTGTTGGCTAATCTGTTAGATAACAGTTACCTTAGTAGCTACGCAGCTAGAATACATGAACCAATATTAGAATTTGTCTGGTCGTGTTGTTGGCTGTGTGATGAAGGTAAGTCCTATGTTTGCTCTCATATTAGCTGGTTTTTGTCTCTACCAACACCAGAGGGGAATATCTGTTTTTTGAAGCTGCTAAATTCTAGTCACAAGTTTGGTCGTAGCATGAGAGGATAGCTAGCTAGCTTGTGAACTTGGTGCCTCGGAGGTAGTCTAAACGGTTTAACGTTGTTTTTAATTACTAACACCAGTAATTTTAAAATAGTGAAACATGGATAATTTCTCACAAACTATTCTGTATTCCAAGAGTTGTGTCGAGTGTGTAACTTACTGCTAATGATATAGCTAACATCATTAGCCTAAGTTATCACAGGTGGTAGGACATGATGACATTAATTAAGTAGTCTACCACCTTGTTGGCTAATTGTTTTTATGGCACAAAAGAAGAGAGTGCTATAGCAGGAGTGTAACGAGCAGAATTGTTGTATGGAAGCAATGAGGTCATGTGAGTTTTGATTTTAACAAATAACTGACTATGACGGCTGCCACTGACAGTATTTTCATAATAATAGACTTTATCGAGTTTATCAATTAATCAGTGAAATGTACTTCTAAAGGCTAAAATGGTTGGAAATTGTGGAGAAGAACCCCTTTATAATCTCCCAGAACCCAAGGAGATGTTCTATATCTTATTTTATCCAATCAATGCTCCAAAACCCCAAAATATTCTGTGATATATGATATAAAGCTGAGAAAAGCAGTTTCAACCAGTGAGTGTCATTTTTACTAAGCAAGTGAATGAAATGATCAATAAATTATTCAAATAGTTCAAGAGAAATTTTCTGTTGGCTGGCTAATTGATTAATGGATCAATTGCTTCAGTTCTAACATTACCTCTGGTTTTTGTTATTAAATAAAAGTACCACAGATTATTTAGCATTGATGCATAGATAAGACAGAATTGAGTGCCACTGCATTTTCGTGGGTGACTCCTTAGTCAGAAAACATGAATGTATTTGACGCCATGTCACCACTGTTTTTTTGTCTTTTATTGTAGTGAGATCTTCATCAGAATGAGAATATGAATGAGAATGCAAAGTCAATTATAAATCTTAATCAAATATCATCCACACTGTAAAAAAAGAAAAACTTGACTGTAGTAACATGCCTCAGATTTAAAATGCTTAGTCTAATTTCACTGAATACCCTCAATTTGAAATAAACTGAGCTCAGGGAAATACAGGCCATCCAGGCATAACAAATGGATGTTGAAAAGTTTCAGGTGATCTGAGCGAGTCCTGTTTTTGCAGTCAGTCTCTTCTTTCTTTCTCTCAGAGTCACTTTCTCTCCTTTACACTGAGTGTGGCACTGCTCTTGGCCTTGCCCATGGTAAACTTTACAGCCCCACTCATGTCCACACTGGTGTTTTTCAGGATGAGTTTGTGGACCGTCCCGTGGTTTTCCAGGCGGACAGAGGGTCCTGGCTGAAGGGTCTCTCCATTCAGAGTCCAAACAGGAGGCTTGTTTATGGCGACGGACACCTCACACTGGAAAGATGCAGGCTCAGGCTCAGTTACCTCCTCGTCCTCTAGCTCTTTGACCATTACAAGGGCTTGGGCTGCAGCAGCACAGAGGGAAAGAAGACTTATAATGGTATGACGGAAAACAAGTCATTTTTTTATCTGCCTTAATTGCCAAAAACCCATCATATTCAATCACACTTGATAGTTTTTGGAGTCGGAAAGGTAAGGATATTTGACACAAGTTCTTTGCTCTGTACCCAACTTACCTTCCACCATCAGTTTGGCTTTGGATGTGTGCTCCCCAACCTCAATGCTGTAGGTGCCCTCATCCTCCATAGCCACCTGCTGGATCACTAGTTTCAAGGAGCAGCCGTCAGCCAACATCTCCACTCGATCTGAGGGAACCAGCTCCTCCCTGCCCTTGTACCAGGTGGCGCTGCAGCGAGGCGACGAAACCGTGCATTCGAGGATCACGCGGTGTTTCTCCAGGGCTGTCCGATCTCGAAGGGGTTTTACAATGGAAACAGGGAGCTCTAAAGTGAGAGGAAGATTTTTGAAGTTTTCTGTGTGCTTGTAAGTTGTTAAGCTTTTGCCATACAAAAAAAAAAAAAACACGAAAAAATGTATTTGGTAAAAATGGACTTGCCTTCTACTTCAAGATATGCTGTAGATTCAACATCCCTGGATACAAAGCGGATTTCCCCAGCATCTTCAGCTTTGACGTTACACATCAGTAGAAAGTGTTTGGTCCCTGAAGGAGAACAACAGACTTCAAGAATTGATCTATATTCAAGCTGTTATGGAAACTTGTGATGATCCATCACCATACTCAGACACTTTATGTTGTTTTTTCCTTTGTGAGTCTATGTGTATTTGTATGTCTTTGCTCTCTGCTCCTTCCCAGGGCTTACTATTCCATATTTTGGCCACCAGAGGTCATCCTTCACACTAGTGTCACTGGCAGCTTTTTATTCAATGTAATCAAAATTTTCCTAAATTTATTTTCAAGTTATTTATTATTATCTCATGATGTGATGCTGTGTGCCCATTAATTTGTTGTAAATCGTTTGCACCTGTCTATTTAAGAGGTTGCACTGTGGCAGGCACTGAGCTTGCACACTGAGGAATGAAAAACAAACTCTCCTATTGTCAGTCCCATCGACCTTTGTTAGAGCTAGGTGCTATTGAGGTGATACGTTTTTTTTTATTTATGTCTCTGTCATCTCATTAGACCCACTCAGTCTCATCAATAATCAACCCCCTCTTTCTCTGACCTTCAGTGCGGATCTTGATGGTGCTAGTGGGCCGGATCTTGTGGCCGTCTTTGTACCACTCTCCGGTAACATCCTCCAGAGACACTTCACACATGAAGACAGCATTCTGGTCCTCCTGAATGTAAAGGTCCTCCAGATCCTGCACTATCTCCAACTTATGCTCTGTAAGTGAAAAGAAAAAGAGAAAGATGATGAGCAGCTTTGAAGATTTATTGACACATTAGGCTGTTTCAAGACAGCAATTGTCAATATAGCCTATAGGTGGTATAAAACAAGCTCAACACACTGTTTCAGTCTCTGCACACACTACACAACATACAACTCAGAGGAGCCCTGAAGTCATTGTAATCAGTAAAAATCTTCATTTCATTTCTTTCATTTTTAACTTTATTGTAATATGTGTTGTAGCAGCTCATGTTCAGACACCCACCATAAACCTCCAGTGAACAGGAAGTGCTTATTTCCCCTGTGTCACATGTGTAGGTCCCAGAATCAGCCTGGGAGCACTGCATGATCTGACAGAACCGCTTCCTGCCCATGGAGTAGATCCGACAGTTCTTCCCCGGCTTGAGCTCCTTCCCGTTCTGATTGACAGAAGCAAAAAGACAAAGGCATTCCTTGTGAGTCTGAAACCTTTTGACATCATAATTTTTCCAATTCACCGAAACACAGTCAAAAGCAATGAGAGCATTTACTGCATTGATTTGTTATACCTTAAGCCATCTGACTTCAATGATTTGTCTGGAGAATTCACACTCCAAAGTGGCGGGAAATTCCTCCTCCACTCGGACATCAGTGAGAGCTCTCAGGATAGACACCGGAGTCTCTGTCAATTTCACAAATCCAATCAACTTTCCAACAAAATCAAAAACTACACTTAATCAGGGAGTCAAAATCTTTCAAATGGAGATCAGCGGCCTAGAACGGCTCGTTACACTGTGTCTTACAGAACAGGAAGTCAACATCTTTTTGTATTTGATGGCTTTTATGAAAAACAAGGCCAGCATTTACCTTTGATAGTAAGCCTGGCAGTGGTGCGCACCCCTTCAGCTGAGAATACTATCGTGCCTGTGTCCTCGAGGGTGAGGTTGGACAAGGTGAGGCTGTGGACTCGCCCATTGGTGCTCACTCGCCACTGATTATTTGGTTTCACCCTGATGCCATCTTTCTGCCAAATTCCCTCCACATCTGTGTGGGAGAGCTCCACTTCGAAAGAGGCAGTCTCTCGTTCAAAGGTTTCTTGGTCAGTGAGGCCCTTAGGGATGGAGATTTTGCGGGCTGGATGGGAAAAGATGAGGAAGAGGAGTGTAGTGAGAGGAGTGTTTTATGAATACATGCAATAATGTATTTCTTCTCAGGAATGGTATCAGGATTGAATGATACCATCCAGATATAAAAAAAGATGCATTTGAAGGATTACTAAATTGTACATTGAATCTCATTATTGCATTTTCAATTTGACCATGGTTCTTTAAGGCATTGCTCATGCTTTTGTTGTACGTTGAAAGAATACTGTGTTTCAAGGACAACAAAAGGTGGTTCAAATTTAGACCCAGCTCAATTTATCACATTACAAAAACAACACCTACAGGAGCTCCGTCACAGTGTCACTCAGTTCGCTATTGTATAACACCATGGCTGTGTTTCAAAAACCTTTTCACACATACAGGTCTAGCCCTGCTATTCTTAGTGTCTTTCTGCACTGTGACATACTGTGAAAAACACCTAAAATATGTACCGTCTTTCGTTTCCCAGAAATCATCTGTGTGAGATAAAATTCCACTTACAAAGTGGTACACTATACTGACTGCTGAGTAAGTCCTGCTTTTTTTAATGTTCTTCAAATGTTAAAAAGTATTTGAAAATATTGTTTGGATAATATGTGTTTTCATGGTGAAAATTGTTAGTTGATTAATTAGTGAGACAGAAAATGAATGAACGTTTTGATTACTGATTAATCATTGTGGTAATTTTTCAAGCAAAATATCTGTTGGTACCATTTTGTCAAATGTAAGGATATGAAGCTTTTATCTGTTTTATGTAACAACAAATTGCATACCTTTATGTTTTGAACTGCTTTTCAGACTAAACAAGAAATATGTTGTCTTCTTGGGCTCTGGGCCTCTTTTATGAGTATCTTTTACCATTTTGTGATATTTTGTAGATTAAACATCAAATCAGGAAAATATATATTAAATATAAATTAAAATATTCATTTGCAACCCAGTGTCTATGTGGGTGCAAGTTCGATCAGAGGTTTCGCCTCAGAAGCTTGCCAAATCTTCAAGTCAAAATTAAATGGCCCACTGGACTGAATGTGTAGAATTGAAGACATTTTTTCCACTTTGTAAATTCTTCATCAGTTGTGAAGAGTGGAGACTTTGAGTCTGACTTAAAATATTTGGTCAAGTTCTGAGAGTAGTTAGAGATTGCCATTTATCAAATGAAAATGTATTAAAGCCGTGAAGGAATTTACTGTATAGCATAGGTGGATAATTAAATGTCTGTGCCTGTAGAAGTTCAAGTGTATGAGATTAAGAAAAAATTCTCAAAATGAAGGGAGTCTTTGTCCTGGACGGTGTTCCACACCCCACCCCACCCCACATCATCCTCGCCCCACCTCGCTCTGCTTACGTTCTACATTGAGCTTGACCTGAGTCCGGTCATGCAGAGTCTCGCAGCGATATGTTCCCCGGTCTGACAGTGTCAGGTTTTGGATGGTCAGGCTGCGTGTACAGCCATTCTGGGCCAGCGTGTGTCGAGGACCGGGCTGGATGACCACCCCTTGCCTCATCCACTGAACCTCTCCTGTCTCAAGGCTGATCTCTGTCTCCAAAGTGGCCTCGCCGAACTCTTCTGCCATGACGGCCTCCATTTTCTTAGTAAACATGACTTGAGCCTCTAAACATGAATGAAGATAGAGGAAAAAAAGGTTACAAGGAACTGCTGTATATAATACATCGTATTCTCTCTTTTCTCTTCATTAAATGGTCTTACCCTGAACTTTGAGGCTGGCTTTGCTTATTTGTCCCTCAGCCTCTGCTGTAATCTTCGAACAGTCCAACATCTGGCACTTCTTGATCACCAGGGTGTGGCATAAGCCGTTCCGGTTTGCCTGAAAACGATCGCCCAGGGTGATGGCCTCATTGTCCATTAGCCACACCAACTGGACATCTTCAGGGGAAACCACACACTTGAAGGTGGCATCTTCTCCTTCAAGCACAGTGGTGTTGTGGAGCTCTGTAAGGAACTCCACCACTCGAGGCACTGAAGAGAAATAATGTTCATGAACCTGCTACCTCGTGTAAAAAAAAAAAAAAAAAAAAGACAGAAAACCTCAGTCCAGGCATACTTACTCTCTACTCTCAGTGTTGCCACAGTCTGGTCATCTCTGGACTCGCAAGCGTACTCCCCAGCATCTTCTCTGGTTAAACGGTGGATAGTCAAGCTTCGCTCAACTCCATCTGCCCTAATGGAGAACCTTCTGCTTGGAACCACCTCGATGCCATTCTTCAGCCACTGGACGTCAGCTTTTGGCTTGCATACCTCACAGCGAAGGGTCACCATACCGTCAGCGTGGGCAACTGTGTCTCGCAGCGGCCTCACAAACCTGATTCTCATTTCTGTGACGCAAAAAAAAAAAAAAAAAAAACAAGATTGATATGGCTTTTCAGTCCAAACTGAAATATTACAATATTATCAGATAACAAGGTGAAACCAAAATTTCAACCTTTCACCAGCAAGCTGAAGTGGATCTGGTCTGTGTTGACATCGCAGGTGTATTCACCAGCATCAGAGCGCCTCAAAGGCTCGATTGTAAGGGTGCGTTCATGACCCTCCGTGAGTGCTCGGAAACGTTCGCCTTCAACAGGTGTCCAGTCTTTCAGCCAGCGCACTAGTGCGCTTTCCTTAGACACATAGCTTGTCAAGGTCACGCTCTCTGCTTCGTAACCCGTCATGACAATGTCATCCTTCTTGTTCACAAACATAACTGGAGGGTCTTGGATGGAAAAAGAAAGAGCCAAATATGAGGTAATCTTGCTGTCATATTGATCATACCTCTGAATACAGCACTGTGGTGTAAAAAAATTACCTTGAATCTTGACAACGCTGATCATCTTGTCATCCACGGCATCACACACATATTTCCCAGAATCTGAGGGTTGGACATTTGAGATGATAATTTTCCTCAGGGTGCCGTAGCTTTCAATGTAGGTACGTGAATCACTGGTAAGCAGCCTGTCATTGCAGTACCACTGGACAGGGGCATTGACACGGGACACTTCACAGGCCAGAATCAGGTCCTCTCCTGCCAACATGTCCTGGTAGTCAATGTCATTTGAGTTGCCCACAATTGTCACTGGAGGCTCTAAGGTAAAGGGGAAGAGAGGGGTGATTTATCTGAGGGACAAATTTAAACCAAGTCCTTCAATTGATTAAATTCACTCAATCAATTGTACCTTCTACCATAACCTGGAAGCTGATATTGTCATCTCCAACATCCAGGAAGTACTCTCCTGAGTCTCCAAGTTCAGCGTTGAGAATGACCAACGAACGGAAAGTGCCTTCCTCCTCTTCGCAGTACCTTTCATCGACCTCAACACGACAGTTGTCCTTGTACCATTTGGCGACAGCATTGGCCCTGGAGAGCTCACACTCCAGCACAATGTCATCCGAAATCAGGGATTTAAGATTTGTCTTAATCTCTGCCTTTCTTAGGATCTTCACCGGAGGCTCTGAGGTGCAGAATTACATGTTGACACTCAAAAAATGACATTGTGGTGTTTAAAATCACATTCTCAAACAGAAATCATCTCCAATGCTGACCTGACATTGCCTCTTACCTGAAACTTTGACCTGGAAATCAAGTTTGGCATCAACAGCATCACAGGTGT
The DNA here is from genome assembly GCF_017976325.1 of Chelmon rostratus. Taxonomy (NCBI): domain Eukaryota; kingdom Metazoa; phylum Chordata; class Actinopteri; order Chaetodontiformes; family Chaetodontidae; genus Chelmon; species Chelmon rostratus. Next base: position 5,575,844 of record NC_055681.1, on the reverse strand, counting down.
ATTTCCCAGAATCCTCTGGGGTGGGAGAGTGGATGGTCAGACGATGGAGGAGCCCATCCTCTGTGAGGGTGACATTACTGCTCTCCTCTATTTCTCTGCCATTTAGCCACCACCTGACTTCAGCGCTTGGCCGGGACACCTCGATCTCCAACACGATTGGTTTGCCAGCAAAACTCTCCAGTTTGTCAGGCATGTTTTGGGGACGAGTAAGCGTCACTGGTGGCTCTTAATCAAAATGAGGATCAATCATCAATTATAAAGGAGAAAGTCATAAATGATAGAAATGCTATTAAAACTGTAGAAATTTGTTGAGCATCCATTTACCATGAGGCTACAAACATACCCTTGTGTCCTCATTCTTACCTGTAACAGTCACAAGGAAAGCCACAGAGTCATCTTCAGTGTCACATACATACTCCCCTGTATCGTCCACAGTGGTTATGGGTATAACCAGCCGGCGTTGGGCCCCATCCACCTCCAGGATCAAGTTTGGACCCTCCTCAACTTCCAAGTTGTCTCTGTACCAGCGGACAGGGGCGTCTGCCTGGGAGATCTCACAGCTGAGCTCCATCCTCTCAGAAGCCAAATAAGTCAGTTCCAGTTCTGATTCACTGGGGGAAATGATTCTTACTGCTGGCTCTGGAGTATGCGGAGGATAGGATAATAACCTTTTTAAATACTTAAATATTTCACAGAATCAGAAATGAGCATGAAAGGAAATTTCAGTCTTACCCTTGACAGTGAGCTGGAAAAAGACAGAGTCTCCGTCTGTTTCGCACACATATTCTCCGCCATCCTCCACTGAGCTGTTGAGGACGGTCAGCCTCCTGTAAGGACCCTCAGTTATCAGTTGGACATTGTCGCTTTCCTCTACCACTTGGCCATCCTTGAACCACCGCACCTTCCCAGTGGAACGAGACAACTCGCACTGCAGGTGAATCTCCTCTGAGATATAGCTCTCCATCACAATATCCTCCTTAGGTTCCACAATCATCACTGGAGGCTCTGTGTTTGTAGTAACAGGAAGCAGAGTGAGGTCAGAGTTTTAAAAATGGCACCTTTCATGTAATTTCTTGATTTTCACAAAAACACTGCTTGGACCAACAGGAGTCAAGAAGTTCCCTGCACCTCTGACATCAACAGTGAACTTCATGCTGTTGTTTCCTGCCTGACAGATGTAGCTGCCAGCATCTGAGGTTTCTGCAGAGCGGATGATTAGCCTCCTCATGGTTCCCTCTGCCTGCAGAGTGATGTTCTCACTGGGCTGGATTTGACAGTCGTCCTTATACCTGAGACACACAAAATCAGACACAGACAACTGCAAATCACAATCTCAAATAGAAAATGAAATACAATGTAATAGAAATCTAAACTGCAGATGAAAGTGTAAATAGATTAAAAGCCTCACTTTCCAGCAATGGATTACGTGTTGTAAAAGTCAATTTTATTGCGATGTATCAGCGACTACAATGAAGATTATCTCTTATATGCAATGTGTGGAACTTGACTGCACAGTGAACCCTTCAGTGCACTGTATGAGGAGAAGGACACACAAGCAGGAAAAAATCCAAGTACCTCAAATGAAGCTTATGGTATATATGGTCCAAGCAATAAATACATTTTCCTTTTTCTAACAGGATTTCACTCCCAGTCGTCTTACCACACAACTTCAGCATCGTCTCTGGAGACATGGCAGAGCAGCACAACGGGGTCCAGCTCCATGCTGCTCTTATGAAGCTCCTCCTCCGGAACCGGACTGAACTCCACAGGAGGACCTGAAAAAGCAGAGGCAAGAAGGATGGATGTCAACAGCTGGCACACAAGGTACAAGAGGATAAGCTTGCCTTCTTGAAATTAGAAATGGTCTTACTACAATTTAGTTAAATCATAAAACCAAACATGGATTACCTTGCTGCTATAACTAGCTTTGACAAAGGTCACAGTTTCATACTGCTTATTAAGTTTGTAACGTTTTACTTTTTTTTTAAGCACATTTGAGAAGTTGGGAGTAGCAAATGTGTTGCATTTGTCTGGATAGAAGATTAATAAACACTGAAATCATTATAAAAACAATAAAACCTTTCAAAATATACTAATTTGAATCAACTGAATTATGCATTTTTATAGTAACACAATGTGAATGAGCAACTGAGTTCTTAAATACATCCAAAGGCCTGAAATTTATCAGCTTTTACCTGCAATGTCCACATTGAATTTGATGACATCTCCTAAAGTTTCACATGAATAAACTCCAGCGTGAGATGCATCAGCTGATTGAATCACAATCCTCCTCATGTTCCCATCTGATTGGATGTTTAGGCTATCGGCCACTTGGAGCTCCTTGCCATCTTTGAACCAGGATACTTTTGCGAAGGGATGGGAGACTTCACAGTAGAGTACAATGGCATCACCAATGTCCACCCTCTTATTGCTGTCTAAGTCTGACAGAGGACTGAATTTTACCACAGCAGCTGCAAAGAAATAAACACATGAAACTCAAATTAAATACATCCATCACATCCTCAGTTTGACAGAAATAACAGACTTTTACACCTACGTTTAACCTTGAGCACAGCTGAATCCCGGACTCCATTGGCTATGAAAGTGACCTCCGCTGTGTCCTCCGTAGTGTGAGTTTCATGGATAACCAATGAGTGCTTTGTTTGGGACTGTTGTATAGAATACCGTCCACCATGCTGCAGTTGAGCGCTATTCAGAAACCAGGTTCCAACCATTGTGGCAGACAATTCGATGGAGAAGTGGGCGTCTTCTCCTTCCACAACTTCACAACCTTTAAGGCAACTGCAAATCTTTGGTCCAGGAACTAAGGAAAATAGAAAAAGTAGAATTACAAATTGCTAAAAAAAAAATCTGTGTTTTTTATAACATTGCTGTCCATTTTCAAAGCAGTTTTGTCTTCCTGGTAGGCATTGGTTTCCACTGATAATTAATGAAAATAGTTTTGTTCGAACTGCATAATCGCAGCTGTGACCGACCAACTTTTCCTCGTCATCTGCGATTTTATTCAGCTGCTGAACAGCAGCTTTTAAATCATAGAAACTCATTACTCACAAGACTCAAATTGCATGTATTTAAGTACTGTCATTTCTTTCAGCGTATCTGCCAACATATAAGCCAATACTTAAGTATCTATGATACGCAAATATCTGCCCATGATTTCACTGTTTATAAGCCAGGTTCTATTTACTGTGTTTGGACAAAGTGAAGATTACAGAGAATAACACATGTACAATTCTACCTCACAGTAAGTTCCTCACCCAGATGGACAGCTTTGGGAAACTCCACATGGCCGCTTCGCCCATACTTGTTTATGCAACAGACACGAAACCGGTAATCGCCTTCGTACTGCACGCTGTCTCCAGCAACCTCAGCCGAACTGGCGGTCTCTGAGGTGAAGCACTTCTGCCACTCTTGGGAGCCCACTTCCTGTCTCTCCACAACAAAGACGGATCGGGTGGAGGTCTGGCTATTGGGGGCAGGAACCCAGGTGAGCAGGACGCTGTTGGGTCGATCCATGTCCATTTTGACTCCCACAGGGCAGATAGGAGGGCAGTGTCTTGTAGCTAAAAGAGGCAAAGGACAAAGAATATAATGAGTATGAATGATTATGACAGGAAAACCTGTGGGTTGTTTGTGGAAACCTTTCCACAAACAACCTGTGTGTGTGTGTGTGTGTGTGTGTGTGTGTGTGTGTGTGTGTGTGTGTGTTGTCCTAGAATGATGGATGAATTCAGAGCTCAAATATAAGATGAACATTTCCTCAATCGAAGAAATTAATGCCATTAATAACAATTTTCTTGTGTAATTTTAAAGATTTTACAGCAGACCTTTGTATGGAAAGTTAATCTACAAAATGTCACAAAGGGATCTTACAAGGACAATTCACAGCACACCTTCACAATTACATTTTGCAGTAGAACCAAGCTTAAATTCTCTCGCAAACCAGTTCTGGAAACAAGCATGTACGCTAGTGTTTCTAAAATGTACCTTTGACCTTGAGACGTGATGAGGTCTTGGATCTTCCTGCGACAAACGTCACTACCCCAGAGTCTTGATAGGCCACGTTGACAAAGACCAGAATGTGAGTTTTGCCAAAAGACTTCAGGATCGTCTGGTGAGTTTCATGTAGCTTAAACCCGTCTTTGAACCAGTGGATCTCCATGTCATCGCTCTCCACCTCCACGCAGAACACAGCGTTCTCACCCTCCAAGACCTCCAGCTTCCGGGGGAGTTTACGAACAATAGTACCTGTAAGTAGAAAAATGAGTGTATTTACACTCATTTTTAAGTTTTTCAGTAAACTCCATGTTCCACTTGCTTTGCATTCAGCTGAAAGATTTACAGTTTTACATCAAGCTGATACATTTCTCAAATGTAAAGCTGTGTTGTAATGCTTACAAACTATTGTAGCTAGTTTCCCCTTTTCCCTGCCCAACACTTGTATCCCAAAACGATATAGTGAGCCTTTCTGGAGCTTGAAAATGTAGCAGCTAATCTATACATGTGAAGGGTTACCCTGTTTTGTTGCCCATGATAATTGACCTTTATTTCACAAACCTAAAATACTGCATACCCACATTCAGTACAGCTTACCTTTAACTGATAGCTCCGCAATGCTCTTTGCTCCATCTGGCATCTCACAGAGATACACTCCATCGTCGTCTGTCCCAACATCATGGATGGTCAGTCTTCGTTTGGTTCCTTTCTGCTCCATCCCATATTTACTGCTGGGCATCAGCCGCTGGTCCTCCAGGTACCAGGCAGACGGGATCGACTCGTCGGGTACCTCGCATTCCAGCACGGCAACATCCCTCTCCCTCACCTCTAGGTCTTTTAATGGCCGCTTAAACCGCACAGCTGGGCCTGAAGAACGGGAAATGTAAGGTATGTTTGCAGTAATATTAACAACTTGATGTGAATACATGTTACAATTGTGAGTCAAGGCTTAATTTGACAAAAAAAACACGTATGTACCGTCTATGTTCAGAGACCAGTACAAATATTTATGGGGGGTTTTAAAACACAAAGACAAGCTGTTTTTCAGTGTTACTGTAGTAACTGTAGATTTAGGTAAGTGATTTCAATTGATTTTAGCTTTAACTGCAGCATTTTTGACTAAGACATCTCTTAGTGAAGTTGGTAGAAGTTGCAGTCATCGCCCTGTGGAAAGGAAATGACTGTAGAAGTTGAAACTGTCATTTCAGAATGGTATTCACTTTTTGAAACACTTCAAACACTAAATGAAAAACCTATTAGTAATGAAAGTGAAGAATGTATTGGATCCAATTCAATAACATCAGTGTTTTTTTCTGAAAATAACCTGTATTTTATTTTAAACCACAATGTCAGGTAATCACATTTTAAGTAGAAACTCTTTCAGTTCGCTTGAATCTCTTGGGCCACCACTGAATACATTTTAAGCAGTGGTCAGTTGCTGTAATGCCACTCTAATTTATCTGAGTATAAGGGACTGGCATGTTGACCCCAAGACTGAACTGCCTCTTATGATAGAGGCAGCTGGCACAGTGCAGGACTATACATATGAAAAGGTTTGTGACCCTGAAAATTATCTGCCCATTATGATGGGATTAGGACAAAATAATTATCCACTTTAGAAGTTGATGGCATGCATTTCAACAATGCACACAAAGCAATTAGCCTTCACAAGTGCAGCTTATGACCTCATGTGGTTGGATGCATCAGTGACATAATGAGTAATCCATTTGGACCCACTTACCAAGACAAGAATGAAGCTGGCACATAATCTCTTGCAGTGTGTTGTCTATTTGCTCTTACCACTGTTGTTTGGCATGATGATGATTTGGCTTTTGTTCAGCATCGTCATTTGTAATTTGAATTTTTTAAGATTGGAAATATACGTAACTTCAGGAGTTTTATAATAATTGTGTGGTGCTTATAATATTTCCATTGGTTTTACATCCAACTAGCAAACCATCAGCATTTTGAACAATGATGAACAAACAATTTCAAATAGATAAATGTGATTACGCAGCTAAAATTGCAAGAAAAGCAGATTTTCTGAAAGCACAGTGCGGTATCTCCTACCTTTGACAGACAGGTGAACAGCGCTGAGGGTGTTTCCAAGAGCATTTGATGCTGCACACACATACAGTCCTGTATCCTGCACTTTACAGTACAGAACCTTCAGTGTGTAGTAACCCTCTCTGTCCTCAAATATCAGATGGCGCCTCCCTGGCTCTAGGGGAACCCCATCTTTTTTCCAGATGATCTCTGGCTTGGGCTTCCCTGTCACAAAGCAGCGAAACTTGGCGTGTTTCCCCTCTGCCACTGCAAACTTCTTGGCTTTTGAAGCGTTGACAGCAACGTCCTCTGTAACCCTCGACAAACTGAGCCTCCTGCCCCTGTGCTTCGGTGACCACTGGCTGTTAGTCTGACCATTTGAGGACATTTTACTCTCCTCTCGCTCTGGTACAGGCTCAACAAGAAGGACTGCACCTGCCAAGGCCTCACCATGGCTGTTGGTGGCCCTGCAGGTGTAGACACCTTTGTCTGGCATGCGCGTCCTGTAGATCTTGAGCTGGAACCAGCCGCCATCTTGATTGCTCACACTGAAGTGTGCACTCTCGAAGATGTCGTTAAGCTTCTTCCCGTCTTTCTCCCATGTCACCTCGGGTAGAGGAGTGCCCCAGATTTTGCAGGAAAATGCAGCATCTTCTCCCCGATCCACGCGTAGAGAGAGTGGCTTGATGAGGAATCGAGGTTCATCATCAGACGTTAAATCAACCTGTTCTTGTTTTTCACTATTCCTGCCATTCCACTTGAGCTCTCCATTTGGCCCCTCTCCATTTTCTTTCCTGCATTCGCCATTTTGCACTGTGTAGTAGCCATTCAAGTGTCCTCCGAATTCTCCACGTTCCCTCATTGGTTGCTTCACACCATTGACCACAAATTGCCTTTGCCCACCTTCCTGTGGCTGGGCCTCTCCTTCCACTTTGAGGGAGGCTGCTGCATAGGTTTCACCTATGCTATTTTTGGCCTTGCAAATATACTGGCCAGCATCCTGCGGGGTCACTCCAGTAATGGTCAGCAGGTAAGCTTTTCCCTCCTCAGAGAGCTTGTAGTGTCCTTCAGACAAGATCTGGACATTTTTACGCTCCCAGATGACATCAGGACGAGGGTCCCCATCGATTTGGCACCTCAGTGTGGCATCTGTACCACACTGTGCCACCACAGGGCGTGGGTAGCCCAAAACACGGGGAGCCCCTCCAAAAATATCCATTATGATATCACCCTCTCTCAGGTTTGAATGAAAAAAATGTCTTCTGTTGTAGGATCACCTAGATTAGAGCCTTTTATCTTTGGTGAAGGAGCTGCAAGATAAACAAAATGTATATTTCAGCAGGCAGTCAACTTCAATGCGAACAAAGACCCAAAATAAAAAACTGCAGAATTCGGCCAGACCTCTTGATTGTGTACAAACCTAAAGTGACAGTCTAAACAGTAAACTCCTACATAATATAGGTTAGAGTTTTCTTGCTGTGACTGTTGTGACACATTGTAAATTTTGCTTACTGACTCAACCCCAGTGATTACATGTCACGTGACATACTTTCGAGAAAAAAAACTCAAATGTGCTTTAAAAAGGGATATTTTATAGCTCAGAATCAGATTCAATGCCAAGGAGAGCCAAGTGTATTCAAATGTTTCAGATTTTCAGAATACCAAGTCTTGTTCCCAAGGCTTGACTGAGTTTGATTACAGTGTTTATCACATGCTTGGTGGTTTAGTAAAGTGGGTTTTGGCAAATATAAACCAGCCTTGGTCCTCACAGCTGGTGCTGTAGCTCATTGAAGAGTGTATTTATAAAGTAGTCTCTCCAAAAAAAGACACTGCAGACCATGTGTCACATAGCACACAAACTGTGCAGTCACACACCTGCAGTCATTAAGACAAAACTGAGCCAATGGTGTATAGATGTATGTATGTAGGTATGCAGCATTTTTGTCATCTGCATGCTTTCTGATGGATTTTCTTGTCTCTGAATTGTTGCATTGTTGTCATGCAGTCATTATTTAAAGATAAATTACTTATTTTTCGGTAAAATACTTTTGCAGTCAAACAAATTATAGTTAGATCTTGAAGCAGCACATTAGTTTCTCTCACACTGACACAGTCTTTCTTTTGGCATTAAGAATTGCAACCGTCTGTATGACGCACCACACTCTCCCATCTGATGAATATCCTCGAAACAGCGTGGACCATGTAGTCATGTGCTCATGTCTTTGCTAGAAAATAGCTCTTCGGGTAACATGTCAGATATTTCTAAAGCAGGCCTGAATGTCAGAGACATATACAAGATGAAATTAACAGAAAATTTACCAGAAAACTGACGCTTTTCTAATTTTATCCATCCAACAGTCAAAAGGTAAACTTACCGCTCCAGTGAGTCACTCTTCAAAGCATTCCGTCACTGTTACGTAATTATTTCCTCAAAATGTTTGAGATGGCATCAGTTAAATCATATGAACTCAGGCCTTTATCGAAAAGATTCTTTGACTCGTAGAAATGGCAGGTATTTGTTCTGTTGCTCTGTAGAACAGTCAGCTCTGTGAGACTCTTCAGCTCGTTTCTTGTCTCTGTAGTTTGGTTTGTTGTTTGAGGACTCACATTTGACACACTTCCTGGTCAGTCAAAGCAACTGAGAAAAATTAAATCTTCCATTCACACTTGCCAGTCCGTAGTCAAAGGTATCATCTCTCTGTTGTGTCCCCAAGGTTTGGCGTTAGGTTGCAGGTGCCAGAGTGAAAAGTGACGACTGTCTTTTAGCCGAGGGCTTGGTTTATACGTCAGCTCTGATACTGTCATTGTCCAACAACTAAAGAGTGAGAGAGAGTTAGAATGGGGGGTTGGCGGCATTAAATGCTTTCACAGCTGCTGCCACTGCAAGCCACCCCCTAAAAATAGCAGCAGCTTCGATGACAGTGGGCCAGATAAAGTTAGGCTGTCCATTCACAGACGGTGGCTCACTAAAGATAGAGGGGAGGCAGAGCTCTGCGATGGATCACTCAGATTAACAGATATCCCGAGTTAAACCTCAGAAGAGAAAGGACACCCCACCTGCTGGAGCTCCTCGAATCATGATTCATGCTGACCCATGACTCAATTTCACCCAAATAAGGTCAAATTAGAGTCACATCAGAATTAGAATAGGTGATTGACGTGGATTTATTTGGTTAAAATAAGAAAAGAAAAACAAAAAACATTTGTGAACACTGCATTACAAAAACAATGGAACATACTTATTGTACCACAAGAGAGGTCCCAACTGCTGTTTGAACATTTACACTGGAAATCCCAATCTATTACCTTGGAAAAAATCTTTTTGGGAGGGGATGCAGTGGCCAAGTAGTGTATTGTGTGTAGGCTAATGGACTGATGGAAATGTTGTGCATGCATTTCTTGTCACGTTCGGGGGGCGCACAAAATGTTTCTGAAGGGGCCACCGTTGGGCCATTTGAGTACCCCTGCTCCACATGATGGGAATCGGAAAGAAATAAATATATATTTTTGTTACACAAAAGTGTGTCAAATCAAAAAAATATTTAGTAGTGCACAGTTGCAGAGAGACAAATTATGGCTTATTTAGGACATGATACACAGAGGTCAAATTCAGACTTGAGTCGGGACTTGTTAGTCTCAATGTGGGCCTTGACTTTGGACTTCATAACCAAAACTTTAGACTTTAGAAAAATACATTAGTTATTATTATATTTTTTACACAGTTAACAATGGCCTCCCGCCATCACAGATTTGAATCTAGTGTTGACACGTCGCCTGCATTCTCAGACAATACCTCTCAAGTGGAGTGTTTCAGACAGCCGAAGCCACTGATACACACTGCAAACTGTCGTCATACATATTTGACCTTCAGTGCAGTTCACACAGCTTCGATCACTTTGCGATTGTTGCTAACACGGATGTACTCTACAACTTTGAAAAACAGGAATATAATCAGTAGAAATTAAGTTAAAAGAAATACGTAACTTCCACTAACAAGCACGTGTCAGTAAACAATGATCGAAATGAATAGCAGAGTCATTTGGAGGACTCACACCACACTGGTGCCTCCATTTAAGGCTTGTGGTACCTCTGACATTCTCATCCATGCAGTCATCCAGCAGCTGTTAGGTACAATGACTGCACCAGGAATCAAAAGCATAGTGCTGCTCTTTGTCCTGAGATTGGGTCTCAATATCAAAAGCTGAAGAGGACGGAGGGAGCAGGCTTTTTAACAGGATTTCAGTCAGCCCTGTTTGAAATCAAGGACATTTTTTTCAGTTTAATCAACGCTCCATGCGTCTTTTTGCTAATGACTAAACCATGTTGCTGTAAAGGTATTTGCACTATTTTTTAGAGGTCATATAATTGTAAATATTTAGTCTTGATCAATGAAATTTTGAAGGTATATTATGCAGGAATTATGTGTGTTATTGTTTGTAAAAAAAAAAAAAAAACAGCAGTTTTTGCCAATGTGTCTGCCATTTTTGTAGCTTCCTCTTGGATGCACGTTGCTTGCGGTGTGGCACCTGGTTGTTCCCTAAAATTTGCAGCCAAGAAATGTCCTGACCAAAAAATTATAAGAAAATAAAGGCAGAATCTCTGCAGATAAAGATGCTACCACTCACTTATGAGACCAATCACAAATCCTGTGACAAGATCATGGGTTTTCCTGTGTGGCCCTCAATCATATGCATGCTCCAGAAACATAAAAACTTTGAGAACCCCTGGTCTAGAGACAGTTATACAATGTGTAACACCCGAAATGGGTTGCTATTTTGGAGATCAACAGATAAAAAGAACATCCCTGCATCTGAAGATAATTGTTTTGCTTAACTCTCTCACCTCAGAGGTTTTTGGCTTTGTAATTCTTTCCACACTGATGCAAAGTCACCTAATGTGGCTTTAAAGTCATCCAGGTGCCAATATCCTTGAGCAAGGTGTTTCGAGATGATGATTTGCCTAAATTAGTGAAGTAAACCCAACCACAAAAAGTCTCTGGTCGAGTAGGAGAATGAAAATCCATTCATGCCAGTTTAGTTTGAGGATGATTGTAAAATTCAAACCTGGTCTTTTTTATGTGTCACTAGGATCCCCTAGTGCTCATGAGTCTGTTGTGCATGGAGTGCTCAACCCGAAAAACCATCAGGCAGCACATTGACATGGATGGAAATGTCAATAGGTGTCATACACAATATTGTCCATTAGATGGAGCTAGATATTTATTTGGAGAAATGAGAAAACAGGAAATTAAACTCCACAGAATAGAAGGAACTGGATTAAGGAGGTTTACTCTTTGAGAAAGACAACTTTGACCTTTGACCAACCTAAATGAGGAGGGCAGGAGAATTTTTATCTGTTGTCAATGAAGCATACTTTTTTCTCAAGTGTTGTTCACAACATGTAAGTGCTCATATTAAAACATTTTTAAGAGCAGACATCCAGATTTAGATTATTCTTAACTCTAAGGCATGCTTTGTGACCATTGTGGATGTGGTTAAAATAAAGTATTTTACAAATAAAGGACTTCAGTGACTCGTTGTCCTCTAAGAAGAAGCAGAATCCTGTTTAAATTAAGAGACTTAAATTATTGTGATCTTGTCAAGTGGAAATCTGGAAATTGGAAATCTGTGAAAGAATTTTGGTCCCAGGGTGAAAACATTTTTATGGCACCAGAGACCAGAAGAAGAGTGTTGAGGCGCACGTACACAGAAAGAGAAGAGTGAATGAACACTATAGTGAGGAGAAAAAGGGGAGGTAGAGAGGTGGGAGAAAATAGAGAGAGACGTGCAGAGAGGGAAAACAAAGATCAAGCATTTTTGTCAGGTGACCTCTGACACTTAAGCTCCTCCTCCTTCTCCCTGCAACCTGCAAGCATGCTGGGAGCAACAACAAGGGATTCTGGGAAAGACAGGAGGAGGGATTTTTCTTAAATACAAACAACATCTGTGTGCATGTGTGCAAGGCAGACAGAGTGGTACATGTGTTCAATCACAAGTTTTTTTTCATATTATTAGTTTTTGATTTTTTTTCTCCTGAGAGTAATTTTAGCTCAGATTATACATTTGCCCCAGATTAAGTTGTAGTTCAAACTGTGGCATTGAAATTATTTTTATTGTGGTAAAAGCAGCTTTTTAAAATGATTGATTGGGAATTTTATTTCCTCGTTCAGTCTCCTTGTGGAAAACTGACATTTTCTAACTGTGCAGACCGGCTGAAAGACTGACTAACATAACACACATTGTTGGCTTTATCCTTTGACCCGACCGTCTGACCTTGGATGCTTTGACAGGACATGCGGGTAACTGTCATGGGGATCAACCACATGACCTTCAGGTAAAAGTACAGCCTCTCTAATCTGTACCTCTTACCTGCACTTCTCATTTTGACCACAATGGCAGACAAACAGTTTAGTTTGTTTTAAAAATAACAAATCCTCTAATCTTTTCAGTCCCTGAGGTTGGATTTACATCCTTGTGCTTCAGTAAGAGGACTTGAAATTTAAAAGCAGATTTATTCTCGTGTTTACATTTCATCAAAAGATGCTTTTGATGACTGAGCTCACAGTAAGGGAGGTTCAGATCTCAGAACCACTCCAGCCTTGACTCTGAAGCTCTCAACAGTTTGTATTGTGTGTAAACTCAGACCAGTATTTTGTGTTCTGCTGCGTATAGCTGATACACTCCTGTCTGAGGATTTGGCATTTAAGTCAGCTCCATATTGAATTTGTTTTAATAATGAGAGTCAGATGTTGTATTCGATAAATATTGCATTACTTTTCATGATAAGAAGCAGATGTGAATAAACATGGAAAAAAACGTCTCCCTGATGAGAAAACAGACACACACTTCTGACAGAGGGCAGAGGAGTACTGCACTGTATCGTCTCTTTCCACTGTGAACAACTCAGTGGAGGAATAGCCTGCCTGATCTGAACATGAGAGGTGCTTTGTTGTTGGACTTCTGTGCTAGTCATGGATATCATAATATTAATATACAGTTTGTTTGTCGTCATTCTTTACTGTTTTTTAGTTTACTGTAACTGTAACTGCATGTTTATCAATGCATTCGTGCTGTCAATACCTTGTGCGTATTTTAGCCTTTTATGTGCATTCATTACATCACAAATCTGAATTTGATGAAATTATTTGGTCTTCAAAACAAACTCCTAATCTAAGCATCCTACACTGGCAATGAACATGAATGACACAAATGACATTTTCTCAATCTTCCTGCCTGCATGTTGCACTACATCTCAAATGTTTGACATTTCATCCCGGTTCTGCGAATAGTGTTATGTGTTGTTACTGGAAGTCAGCAGCCCTCAATGCAGCAGAGATGAGAGCGATTTACAGCACACTGACATTTGCACTCAGGCGGAGTCGAGTGAAGGCTTTAGCGGCAGATGTGGATGTAAATTGCATATGATCACACACACACACACACACACACACAGGGATGTTGTGGCAGATGTGAGGAGAGCAGAGGATGCCGTCACATCACTGGCTTGCTGCTGGCAACCATCTGCTGACCCTTTACATCAGCTGATTTTTCTCCTCTGACTCTTTCACACTCTCACTTCCTCTCCTCTTTGCTTCTGGTCATGATTCGTCTCACACTTCTCCTTTGAGAGGGAGGCCAGGATTTGGCCAGAACTTAGTCGTTTAAAAGTCTACATTGAGTGACAATATAGCATTTTTGGGAAGAAGACTTGTGTCTGTTTCCCCCTGGACAGCAAGTATAAAACAATACCCCCACCACATGTCAGTCTTGTGCTCACAAACGCTGCTGTTCACAGCTCCTCATTGTGAAGCCCATGCGGTTAGTTGGTCTTAATTAACCGACGTTTCTAATTAGTGGCAGGTTGTCCAATATGTGTGTGTGAGAGAGAGAGAGGATAATTGAGAGAAAGGCAGGGATAAATGTGACTGCTACAAACATGTCTATTTAATACAGAACGGTTTTTAATCCATTTTGGTATGTTTAACATGTCATTTATTGGGTATTTTTTTCTGTTACACAGGTCAGTGTACATGGACGTGGATGAGAGCAGAAATCTATCTTCATTCTATCTCAATGTGCTCAGGAGGCCAGAGATGTCTCCCTCTCAAAACAAAGTTTTAAACATGCTGTTAAGTCTGGATAAAAAGTGACGTTAGATTATCACCCTTCATGGATGCGGTGGAATATCTTGATGCACTGAAATGTGCAAAATTATAGCCAGGGGAGGACTCATCATGGATTTATTAAAAGATAGCGAAGTTTTAATTATTAGTAAAAGCAAAACAGACAGAATTAATGTTAATGTAAGCTAAAATTCATGCACTCAAATTACCAAGACAAAGAAACAAAGAAATTCTGCTAATGTTTTGGTGCGTCAGTGTGGACAGACAGCTGTGGTGAAACATAAAATAAATAAGTAAGTAAAAGTTTTTATGTATTTGTGTGGAAATGAAATTCCCATGAGGTGAAAACGTTTCACTGCAGAGCCAGAACTTGTCTTGTCTGGATGGATAAAGATGCTCAGTTCAGAATTGATACACAGACAGACAGTCAGACAGACAAATGTAGACGAAAGGTATTTAAGGAACACATCCAGATGCGAGAGCTGTTGTTACCATGGCAGCCAGTGTGTGTGTGTGTGTGTGTGTGTGTGTGTGTGTGTGTGTCAGTTACGTTCCTTTCTGATAATGCAAGATTCACACCCCACAGATCCACTTGTTGCTGTTTTAACTCCTTTCCGAAGTAAAAAATAGTCATGTTGCTCTTTCTATGATAACCTTGCTGTCTTGTTCTTTTTTTTTTCGACTCAACTTGCCAGTTTTTGCTGCCTCCCACACTGGAAATAAATGGTTTGTGATGGAGTTAACAAAGCAAAGTCATTCATCAAAGGTTGTAATTCAAAAATAGTCGACTCAACCATAATTTTCTGTGAATTATTTTGGATGGATCGGCCTTAAGCCAAGGAAGAATCGATTAGCTGCTGGTGGTGATCATCAAATCGAATCAAATTTTATCCATTAACTGTAAAAAAAAAAAAAAATACAATAATATCCGATTGGTGTACTTGCAGAGGAAGATGGAAGATGAAGACAGAGGCAAAGAGGACAGTTTATGGAAAAGTGGCTTTAGTATCATTAGGTGTGGCTGGAATTTCTTTAGCTAAAACAAGTGTTTAGTGAAGAAAACAGAAATAGATCCATAGAACAGGAGCATCCTGAATCCTGAGAGTTTTATGGAATCTCACAATATTAGAGGTCAATTTATCTACATTAAATTGTCACATTCATTACATTTTCCTTCAGTCTTTTGATTTTGAACTTGTCTTCACATTCACCTTGTTTCCGCTACTTCTCTCCTCGCTGTTTCATTAACGACGAAGTGCTCCATTTCTCTGCAACTCGCTGCTCAGATGGGGAGAGATAATGATGAAACTCAGGCTTCCTCTAGGCGATGGGGCACACACACACATTGCGTGTCTGACTATACATGGCACATTGTCATCATTATTGCCGTTAGCAACACTCAAAGGGAATACACACACACACACACACACACACACACACACACACACACACAGAGAAGATGCTTTACTGATGCAATCTGTCAGTGTCCGTTCAGCAAAAAATGAGAGAAAGGAAGTATCATCTGCTGTGTCAGTTTTTCCAGTGTGTGTGTGTATGTGTGTGTGTGTGTATGTATGTGTGTGTGTGTGTGTGTGTGAGAGAGAGAGAGAGACAGGATAGACTTTCCCCTCTTTCTTCCCCCATTAGACTGTTTCTAAAAACATCTTTCGCCCCTCCTGCTGTCTGATTGCCATGGTTACCTTTACACCTGTCACGTGTAGACATTCACACACACACACACACACACACACACACACACACACACACACTCTCAGTCTCAAATGAGCTATTTTGTGAGGGTAGTGCGGTAGAAAAGCTAAAGACTTAACCATGTCCCCCCGCAGCAGCTTTCAGACTTTCCGAAACATCCCGATTCACACAATTTGACAATTTCAGATTTTGCATACATGCTAAATTTTGTCACTTTATGTAAAAGAGACACATGCAGCCATGCTTGTATAACAATGTTTAAGAGCTTCTTGTCCGTTTAACTCATCCTATGGCAATACTAAAAAGCACAGCTGTTGGCAAGACATCTTACATTTGTGCTCATAAAATGTGTGTTGATATATGTATATTTCTATTGCAGCTGAAATTGACAGCAGAGCCAGTTTCGTTATGTTATTAAAAGTAAAACACCAGAATGCAGTGTTTTTGTACTCTACTATTGAAATGCTACTGTTATTTGCTTTTTTGTTGTGGTGTGGACAATACTTTTGTCTTCATTTGACCAGATTAAATGAATCAGCAAGTTGTTTGCTCTTGGATTTGAAATTATGAATGGTTCGCAGCGAAGAGGTGTGGCTGCGGGTGAGTCATGAATGAAGGCACAAGGGAGAGTGACTGTAGCACTCTTCCTGATTGAACTTTCACTAAGCTCCATTAAATATCTTAAGCCACATTACCAGTGAATGTGGATTAAATAATGCCATGGCGCAAAATCCTTCTTTTCAGTTTGACAGTAAAGAAAAATTCATGTCCACTCTACTCCTAATATTTTACACTATTTGAAAGTAGCATAAAACGAGGATTCAGCGGTCAGCAGTTTGAAACTAACTGCCTTATTGGGCCGGTAACAGTGATGTCATCACTGGAATCAGGCAGCTAATGAGATACGTTAATTCATTACAGGAAAACATGGTGTGACTGCAGTGTGGGTGGGTACAGGAAAATGAGCAGCTCTCCTGGTGTTGACTGTAAAACCTTGCTGCCTTGGTGGTTTAGGCTGTTGAGAGATGGCAGTTTTGGTTGATCTGTCAGTCTTTCCACCGCTTTTGGCCTGGCGGAAATATCTCAACAACAGTTGCATGGAATGCCATGAAATTTGTTTGACATTCATGGGCCCCAGAAAATGATTAACTTTAGTGATCCCTGACTTCTCTAGCAATGGATTGCCATGGAATAAAGTGCAGATATTTATGTCTCTTTGAGGATAAATTGAAATAATTTGGTGATCCCCTGACTTTTCTAGCTTCACCATCAAGTCAAATTTTGTTAATTTGTCCAATACTTTAGGGCTGAATACCTGCAAACTATTGTTCTCATTTGCCTCAGCTGTACTTTGTGTTTAATGCTGTTAGCATGCTAATAAGATAAACTAAGATGATGAAAATGGCAAACAGTCTATGTGCTAAACATCAGCATGTTAGCATTGTGGTTGTGAGCATGTTGTCATGCTAATATTAGTGCTAGCATTCAGTGCTAAGCATAGTCTTGTTCAGCTGAACGCAGCAGGGTTAGACATTCTTTTTATGAAGATTGTTGAAGTGCATTCTGGGAAATTCAGGAAAGTACTGTAGAATTTGGGTTAAAAGCAGAAGTTTATTTTACTTTGTATATTAATTATGTATTCAGAATATCTTCAAATATAACACCAACAAGACATACTCAAATGCTGATATTTATTTTGTTGTCTCTCAGAAATAATTATTTCCACTTCTTCTATAATGCACCTGGATTACAAATTATTACAAATCATTTGTACGTATAAAGAAAGAAATGAGTTAACTTTGTAGATTAATTGTAACAGAAATTCATTCCGTTCTGTTTTTTTTCTTGACTCTTCTGAAAAATATTATCTCATATGACTTTGTTGTGACTAATAAATCCAATCTAAGCTGCATCACATATTTTTCTTGACGAGAGTGCTGTTTTGTTTTTTTTTTTCATATTTTTAGGTGAATGTTGATGGATACAAACACTGGAAAAAAAAACAAACCAAAATGTATCTCAGTTGCACACATGTTGCATTAAATATTCTAACTGTGATATTTCTATATTGCTACATTTTCTGCCCGTTTACGAGCTATTCTGGTCTCTTTGGCTCTCAGGTTCATGAAGTATTTTTTTGCATACGGAGGAAGCGACGGAAGCTATTAATTACACGATGATTCGATTGTTGCATAACAGGTTGCACGTGCATGCTATATTAAACTGCGGCTCTTGGTGATTCATTGCACGCATGGACTACTAAATGGCAGAAAGTCAGAGCTGGGAATGAAGTGTTATGTAATGTGAATCCAGCGCACACGTGTGCTTGATCAAGTAAACCGCTGAAAAAAAATCTCTCATTCACTGACAAGATTTGCATGTTTGAGTGTGTAATGGTGTGGGTTCGCGTGAGTGCATCCAACTCTGACTGGCAGATTGCTTGCAATGAAATGTCAGCTGCCCACACCATACCACATGCTGTTCTGCTGCTTTGTGTGTGCGTCTATATCTGTGTGTTTTAGTGTGTGTGTGTGTCGTGTGTCTGTGTGTCATCACTTCATTCACTTCATTCATAAGAGTGTGTAAAAGATTGACAGGCAGACAAACAGATGAGGGGAGAGCTGGAGAGACAGCAGGGAGGGGGAAAATCAATATATAAATGTCACAAGACATTCATTCTTTGTCATCTTTCACCAATCCTTTGACGCAGTGTAAATGATGTTTAGTCCTCATTAAACACTCCTAAGAGTCAGCTGTAGATGTGGCTGTTTTCCTCAAGTATCCACATAAAAATATCCAGCTTCAAAATGTTGCATGAGCATCCTGCAAATCCTGCCATGATCAGATTGAACGAGGTTTGAAAAAATGAGGCTTTTCTCAAACAGCTGACCTGCAACAGACTGTAATCCACAAATATATTCATGTTTTTCTCACAGTCAGGGCTGGTGAAAAGAGATTAAAATGCATGTATTAAAGTAAAATAAACACATTTAATATGTCAAGAAATACACCATAAACATGTGGAAAGTATGTATTTTTTGCATTTGTAGTTTGCAAGTCTGTGTGAGCGCTGAAGTCCAGACGCAGACAGAGGAATGAATGCGTTAATGTGTTCCAGTTTGTTTAAGTTACTGCACAATCATCAAATTAAATTCCACAGCTCGTGTTCTCATTGCAGTCGATGCTTTGTTTGGTTGGAAGGAAGGATGCTAAGAGCTTATGCAAAGGCTTCACCTAAAAACGTGGTGTAAGAGAAACAGAATTACATTAAATGCAAATAATCAGGGATAGAAAGGCCTCTACAAAATACATAAAAAGAAAGAAAAATATCTTTACAGTGTATATGAAGCATTTGTCAAGCAGTCAACACTGTAATTGGGATGTTAATGATTAAGGTTTTAAACACTTATGATAAGTGATGGAAAACATGTACATTTGAATCCCACTAAACAGCTCCTCTGTATCTAAATTGAAATGTAAGCACATTACTGGAATATAAAGGAAGATGAAAACGACTGACTTGGCTGCAAACATCTTGTTTAGCTGAATCAAGGTTAATAATAGATTTCCACCTAAATCCTGACATAGATCAATATACTTACATCGATAGATAGATAGATAATAGAATAGAATAGAAAGTTAGTGTGATGGCAGATGATGATGACATCTTGTTCTTTCGTTGCTCAGCTTCAGTAATCTCACCATCATATGTATCCCCCTAATCCTAAACACACATACTCACACACACACACACACACATACACATACTCACACACACACTAGATGAACTTGACTCGTCTGACCGGCTTTTTACACTAAAACACTGTGTACTCACGGTATCTGTCTTCATGTGCATATGTGTCACAGTACAAATGTGCACTGCTGGAATGGTTGCAGTATCTCGTTGCATCGGGTGTGGATTGTTGTCATGGCAACTAAGTAATGGGGTTAAGATGGCGAGTGGTGCATGTTTGTGTGTTTTTGTTTGCATCTGACCCTTTCTAGCCGGAGTTTCTCTTTGGGAGTGTGCTACAGTATCACTGACAACTCTCC
The DNA here is from genome assembly GCF_017976325.1 of Chelmon rostratus. NCBI lineage: Eukaryota > Metazoa > Chordata > Actinopteri > Chaetodontiformes > Chaetodontidae > Chelmon > Chelmon rostratus. The sequence goes on along the minus strand of NC_055681.1, from coordinate 5,555,896 downwards.
TATCTCGCTCTCGACATGCAAGATTGTGTTCATGTGTGTGTGTGGTGTGTGTGTTGATGGAACGATGGAGAGTTAGAATAGGAGAGAGGAGGAGAAAAGATCCGGACTTTGTGCACGTCAGTGAGACTGATATTGATTTCTTTTAAACAGACATCCAATTCTGCTGACTGTTTGTGTGTATGTGTGTGTGTGTGTTTATGGTGTGCTTGTAGGGCTGCCCTCTCTCATCTCTCCCCACCGCAGTAAATCCATCTCTCTGGCTGCGTCGTCATTAAGAGGCTAAGATCAGTCTCTCGGGCCCCAGAGAGAAATCCATGCTTCTGTGTGTGTGTGTGTTTGTGTATCTGCGTGCAAAGTGTGTTTTTAAATTGTATATATATATTTTTTTGCTCATGTTGTTTTGTGTGTGTGTGTGGCCAGTGAGGTGATCCAGCAGGACTATAAATGGAGTCTAAATCTGATTTTTTTTTTTTTCTGCAGCAGAAGCTCAGAGGAGATCTGGCAATATTTTACTTTGCATCCAGCGTCATATTGGCCCCTAGAGGCTCCCAGTGCAAATTCATTTCCATTGTGTGTGTTCGAGGAATCCATCTGCTCTTTCCCTGTTAAGATCAGCCCCTGAGGGCCCCTTCAGCACAAATCCTCTCCTTTCTGCAGCCTTTTAGCAGATTTCAGGGAACGGAGAAACATCAGGCCCAGTATGTGACTCTGCCCCATCTTTCACAACCTGTCGTTACATTTAGATAAGTTTGATTAAAACATCATCTTTCACATTCAAAAAATCCAGGCTGGTTAGTTGCATTGGTATTGAGGAAGTCTCTCCGCTAATCATAGCTTAGCATCCCTAACTACGCACAGCAGGCCTGTTGAGCTTTGGATTTCACCAGATGTTGAAGCAGTGTGCATGGGGTTGTCGTGAGTTAGATCCTCAGTATTTAAAGCACTTGGAGGGTCATGTCTTTTCTTATGTTTTCCAAAACAAAAACAGTGTGTTTATGTGCTCTGACTTCAACATGTTGGCTAACTAGCTTCTGTCAGGGTATGTTAAAAACTGTTAAAGCTGATCCTGGACAGAAGAGTTTAGACTAACATGAGGAGCTCTGTCTTGCTCTTTTTTTGGCAAATTTACACTCCAGCAACCCAAACTAACATCAGTGTTGTCTTATACACATCAGGTAGTCCTCATCATAAAGCCCTTTCTCATGAAATATGCAGTTTGAAAAGGAACATGTTTACTAGATGCCACATATTATACATGTTATATTAAAATGTAATAATCTGATTTTACATTTTGTTGCTCTGCATCACAATGCTGTCTCTTCATTTAGTGTCACGTGTCCTCTACATGGATCATCAGCTGGTGAGAATGCTAACGCTTTCCCCAAGACCTGCAGCTTTAGCCTCAGTCTTTTAGCACATGATCGTGTATGGAGCCGTCAAGTGCATATTGAAGACCCTACATGATTCTCGTTTGAAAACGATTCAGCTGGCAGCATTAAAAGTTTAACCAGAAACTGTTTTCAACCAACTAATGGAGCTAATATAACAACTGATAAAATCTGCTGGTGGCAGTTGTCATTTCAGCTTGCAAATTGTCAGTCAGTGCCTATAAATGAGAAGTCCCCATTGTCTCAAAAGTTAGTCACTACGCATGTGCTGTGCGACAACAGAAAATCTGACAGGCATAACAATAGTAACTAACAGGGTGTGGTATTTAGAGACATTTGGATTTTAGAAAGTACTCTGCAGAAAATATCTGCCCCATATGTTGCCTTTTATACTGCAATCAAAAGTTGACAGTAAGTAGAAAATGTTCCAACTCTCTGGGGACAAACCGACCCAAACATAATTGTAGTCTAACTCACTAAAATCACAGCGAGGTCGGTCAGGACATTCCACAGCTTTCATTTTACTGTCATGCAAGTTTGCTGCGAGAACAAGAAACCTCTGTTCTGTCTTTCTTCTGAGAACATAGCTGAAGGCAAAGGCCAGAGAGGGAGAGAATGACAACTCGAACCTCCCTAACGCCACACACTGTCACACAGACACAATTTAAATTTGTCAGTGGACTTGGTTTGCAGATGCATCTGCTCTTGATCTCTCTCTCTCACACACACACACGCACACACACACACACGCACACACACACACAAACACACACACCACCAACATGCCAGCAGTGTGGACAGTACACCTCTACACTTATACATTGTGCATGAGACCTTGTTGCTAAGCACCACCTGGCTATGTCAGAATGGCCCAGCATGAGGGAACAGACTTCAGGAATGCGGTGTGTGTATGTGTGTGTGTGTGTGTGTGTGTGTGTGTGTGTGTGTTCTTGTCATTTTCTGTTAATACTGTATTGTAGTTGTGGGGACCACTTTGATTGCTGATCATCAGGAGAGTCGTGTGTAGGGGACATGAGGACCATGTTGAGTGTGTGTGTGTGTGTGTGAGTATTGTCTCTAATCTGGTTTGCTTGGTGCATTGTGTGTGTGAGCTGCAGAGAGAGTATGCAGCATGCTCCAGCATATTTCCTCTGCCATCAATTTTTAAACTTTACAACACCAAATGACAACAACGTTCACTTTCTGTATTGCGGTTAGTTTTAGATGTGTGCTCCTTACTTTTGTTTTTCTTTGTTGAGGCAATCTGTGCTTTGTCGTGTTTATTCTGCACACAGAGACCAACTGTCAATCAAACAGTGTGTTTCAGTGCTTGTTGTCTTTTTTGAGCCTGTCCTCACTGGAGAGTTTGCAGTTCTTGGTAGAAGAGACAGACTGTGTAGACTCAAACAGGCCTGTAAAGTACATTACTACATTAAAGTAAGTGAAATCATGACCATGGCTTCAGCCTCAGCAAAGATATCTAAACTTTACCTTAAACTACTGTCACCAAAATATTTTCATGTAACATTTAAGCCCTCTAAACCCAACGAAAACAGCTCATAGTCAGCAATCATACTTGTACCAAAAAATAGGACCATTGCTCTGTTTGAAACTGGTGTACAAGGGTTAAAGTCGACTACTGATGTCATGAATCTTGTCGCGTTTTAACAGAACTTTATGTCTACTACTTTATATGAACCTACACATAGCTACTGACAGAAATCTGCAGAGGAAGACTCAAGTCCATCATCTTCAAGTAAAAAAAACATCGATGTGGCATAAAACCAACAACCAGACATTTACGTTTGTTATTAATTATCTCTTAATGTATGTCATGACAGCGACTGAAGATTATTTTTTTCAGGACCACGTGAAAAAGGACTTATCTGTGTACGCACTTTCTTTGTTTAAAAGCGGTGGCTGCTCATGCTAACGAAACCAAAACGCCCAGAATCAGAAAAGGACACTGACTATTAAATAAATAAGTAAACAGAAAAAATAAAACATTTTGTGCCATAAATGTTCATGCTAACCACCCAGTATTTCCTCTATTTTTTTTTCAAGCAGTTCACCACTGATGCTGCCACTGCCAGAATAAAAAAAATGCATAATTTCCTGTTAACCAGATGCTTTTCCCAGAATAGATGTACTGTACACCAGATGTTAAAGCCTCTATTATGTGGATATTCTGAATTCGCTTGAATCACTTTTGTTTCAAAGTAACTGTCTATGTAATCATCATCTTTATGTGAAAATGGATTTTACCTTTATTGAGTGAGAAAGTGGAAATCTGATTTTGGTATTAATTCCTGCGACGTGTCTCTTTATGCAGAAGGATATAGACATGTGTTGCTTGCTCATTGTACATGTTATTGCATAATTTAAGAGATGGCAGGAAGGGACAATGCAACCTATGTATTTTGTAAAATGAATCATTGTCTTTAATCCTCATATTAAGCTTTGAAGTAGAGCTCAAAGTGCCACATGTCTACACATCTGGATTTTATGCTTTAGCATGAAACAGTATAACCTAGAACAGTCCGTCAAACCTACAGAATTAAAAGTATTATGTCTATATATAGTAATCTAAACTCATGATTAATCAATGGGGCATCTCTTTATGTCTCTGTTGACCTTATAAAGGAATATCCATCTTAATGAAACACTCACTCCAATGTTTTAGTTATCATAAAAGCAGTGTCTCTCATATTTGTTTCAAAATTTAAAATCAATTGAGAAAAAAACAAATCGCCACTTGTGCATGATCACTTTACCCACAAAGTATGTGAACTGAACATTTTTTTCCCCACTATAGACTGGATATTTCTGGCTCAGGCAGTACATTCTGCTGAGCTATTCAAGATGTACACTCGAGTAGTTTGTCGCTACAATATGGAAATACGTTTGCACCCACATACGCGAGGAGCTCTGTGTTTGTGACTAAACATTATTCACCTTTTTGCTCTATGGTTGTACTCATGCTTCTTCCGTTCCTCTGCTTGTCTCTATGAACTTTCTGAAAAATGTGCTCCTAATATTTAACCTGATATTATAAAGATATGGCTTAGGTTTGATATGGTAAACACTATGGTACACAAATTATTTTTCACTCTATGTATGTAAGTCATGTAAATCATTGAATGTTTGCATTGGGGTTAGCACAAATCCTCCTGTGACTTGCTAAAGCCTGTCTTTTGGCTTTCTTTGAACAGTGTTTTCACATACTTTTGTGGCAAAAGTTGCTGCAATACTGCTCAGGAGAGCAGTATTGCAGCTCATCATAACTAATGGGAAAAAATGCAACTACTGTAAGTTTCACTAAGTTTTTGTTGGATACTTGCCACTACCATATGACGGTTAAGTCCAACCAAAACCACAAAGATTAAAATGCTGCTGCTTTCCTGACTCTTGCAATGTTAAGACTCTTAACATTGCAAGAGTCAGGAAACGGACTTTGGATGCATTTATTCTGACAATACTTTTGCAAAATTAGTTACCACCTTTTTTATTGCAACAACTGAATTAAACTTCCTTTGATCTGAACAGCAGTTTATTGCAGTTACAATGATACAGATGGAAAATGGAAATGGGTAATTAACATAGCAAAGCACCAGCCAGCCATAGTTAGGTCAATGGAGGATTAGTCCAGTGGGAGGTGGTGTTGCTTTGGATGAGTTCTCCCTCTCTGTGCAGCATAAACTGAATGCATGTGGAGGGAGAGGGTTGCTCTGTATTTAACTGTCAGTCAGCATTTCAAGGCTGCTGGGAATGTAAATATTGGTGTTGTCACGTGTGTGTGGGTGGAAGAGTTGAGGAGTTTTAAAGCTGATCAGTTTTCATCAGATTTGATGTATATTAGAAAAAAAAAACCTCTCTCTGTCATTTTCATCACATCTGTCTCTTTCGCCATTATTCTGCTGTCCACTGTTTCCACACTGATCTCACTGTGTGTGTGTTTGTGTGTGTGTGCACTGGTAGTTTTCCATGAGGGAAGATTGTGAGGGCCCCAGGGGAAAGTCTTCACAGAGGGGAGGAGTCAGCAAAGGAATTCTGTCTGTGTGTGTGTGTGTGTGCGCGCGCATGTGTGCGTGTGTGTGTGTGTCAGTGTGGGTGGATGTGTGTGCAACATGATAATGATAACAAAGAGCAAGAGGGGGAGTTACAGGTGTGCATGTGTGTGTGTGTATTACTCATATTGTGGGGGAATAAGTCTGTTTAGTGAGATTGTGGGGACTCACCTTCCTTATTTGCTAAGTTCCCATAATGTAAACAATTAAATTTTAAGGTGCAGACTTCAGGGTCAGGGTAAGGTTAACTTTCGGGTTAACGGTTAGTGTCAAGTGAGTAGTAGTCTCCAGGAAATGATTGGTCTCTGTAATGTCCCCAAAAGTGTTGGAAGCATGATTGTGTGTGTGTGACAGGGAGAGTGAATGAACTCCGATTGGGCAATAACTGTGGCAGAGCGCAAAAAGCGGAAAACTCCAAAGTATGAAGGTGTTGTGAGTGTGTATCATTTATGTGTGTGTGTTGTCAGGAAATAAAATGCTATCATGCGAGACAAGGCTTCCACACACTGAAGTTGAAACTTTTCAACAGTCGCAAAAGTTTGCCAAAGTGAAAAGACAGAAAAAAGAGGAGGGAGACAGCAAAGAAAGAGAGAGACAAGGACATCTGGAGGAGAAAGAGAGAGAAAGTGAGGCAGATGCAGACAGATAGGAAGACAAAGAAATCGTTTGTTGTGAGATGCCGGTGTCCTTTCCAAGGACAAGCAGACATGCCACTGCCGTCATGTGAGGAGACTCCTCCTCCTCCTCCTCTCCTCCTCTGTCTCTTCAGCTCCTCCCTCTTCAACTTCTACTTGTCCCTTGTCTAACATGTTTCCCTGAACTTGTTACCCCTGGGCTGGAGATGAATGAACACTGGTGACACTGGCAGCGTTGGGAAGGTTTTCAAAGAACCTGGAAAGATTTAAACCCCTTTCTCTCACTTCCTGACTTCTTGACTTTTTCCTCATTCTCTTTAATTCCACAACTCAGTCTATTTATGCTGCCTAACACGACCGATTATATAGCTGAGTAAAGTATGACTTTGGGGTTATATTCACCTTAAAACTCAGCACACTGCTGGTCCCAAAGTTTCCAAAGATACCAGATATGTCAGGCTGAACTTTGGGAAGTTGTGTGTAAAATGAATGATCCAGAAGAAGTGTAAAATTAGGTGCAGCCATGAAAAGTCTTGGGTTGAATATTTCACTAGATGTAAACATATAACTCCAATGTAGAGCTGGAACAAATAGAATGTGTATGATCTTGTGTAGAAAAAGCTGATCGGGACCAACTTGAAGTTACTGAAGTGGAAATAAAAGATGACTGTATTTAACAGGGTTAAACTGAAAGAGATATTGTTCAGCTGTTTGTCCCTTTATCCATGCATGTGTCTACTCATCCTGCCCAGCCACTGTTTCGTTTTTCTCATCTAAAAAGTTGCTAGTGACTGAGTGACCTTTGACCCAGTTAGTGAGCATAGGTCCTGTCTGTATGTGTCGGGGAAGTGAAAACAGCTTAATGGCTGTATGGCAGTTACCAGCAGGGCTTTCATTGTGAAAGCCTCCCTCAGTACACACTGCCACAAGGTCTGATTTAAATGACGTGAATGCTGCATGACATGTGAGGGGAAGCTGACAAATGAATTGACTCACTGATAAGTTATGTTGTATTTCGAAACTTGCTTGTACACCACCCTTTTCACAAATTGTACGGTTTAGGACATCCACTTTTATTTTCCTTCCCAAAATTAGGTTTTGTTCAGCTCAATTTTATGTTGGAATTCAGTATTTGCATGACAGCAAATGTACTTAGTACAAAACTTTGGATACACCCATTTACAGCTTCAGGCAAAACCTTTTTCATAACACAACTGGCACAAACATAATCTTGGTTTTAAGACAACAATTATATGTTGTTTTGTTTGTGTAGGTGCAACCAAAATGAGCAAGTAGCAGCTTGTTTACAATCATGGCAAGTCATAATGACAACTTAGTGTGTAAAGTACCTCACTTCTGCAGAGACAGCCAGCTGATTTCTTGGAGCAGGAAGAAAGATTTTCAAGCTCAGACAGTTAAGCAGCACCTTTGCCCTATCAGGAAACTGAGTTCATGACCCCTGAACAATTTACAGTCTTTGATGGTCATTTCACCACAGCCACTCACGTGAATCTCTTGATCTTCCAAACCAGACAGGCTTTTTGTCAGCATTGTCGGGCAGCATAAAGAGTTGATTTAGTATTACAGAAATACAATTATTGTTTCCAAAATTGAAATGTATGTTCAGTAGTTTAGAGAAATAGATGTAATACACAGAAAAGTAAATTTATAAAAGAACAATTAAAAAAAATAACCTGAATAGGGGTGACATGGTCAGAGAGCTATTGTGAAAAATACACACACATTAACAACACCTATGAATAATACAACAAAACAAAGAGTCTGCAGTTACATTAGCGGCTCTGGGATGCTTAGGTAGCTAACGTCGACATGTTAACGTACTCACACTGACATTGCTAAGGGCTGATCTTTAGCAGATAGTATTAACCATGTTCCATCTGATTTTGGCTTGTTAGCGCACGGACATGTTTAACATTTGCTAATTAGCACTAAACTCAAAGAGCAGCCGAAGCTGATGGGAATCAAATTAGTTTTGCAGGTATTCAGTGGTAAAGAGGTATTGGAGAAATCAAAAGTTTGACCCGATGATGTTGCTAGATGAAAAGTTTTAGGGTGACATGCGTGTCTGAACCACATATCATGGCAATCTTTCCAATAACTGTTAAAGTAATTCAATCTAGAGCTACACAGCTAGCATGGCGAAAATATGCAGTGGTTACACTCATTGCCAACAGGTGGCATCAATATCAGGAGGTTTTCTTTTCATTTCCTGTAGATGGCGCACATTAGAACATCATGCTATTGAAAGTCCAAAACTACTGCTGCAGTTACTTTCCATCAGTGACTGGCACAGTTTGAACTGGAGATGCAGACGTGCCTGACTGTTAGCACAGGGCCTGGATTCAGATTAACCTTCCGTTTTGACGTAATGTCTCCATCTTTAGAAAATCTGACATCTTCAGCAGTGGGTAGCCAGGAAATCGCCGAAACAGGATTTACATTTGTGGGCCATTTCGGTGTGTGTGTCTATGCCTGGGTGTACACAGTACAGTATGCGTGCATGAGCGTGAGAGACAGAGTGAGCAGAGACAGTGGCTCTTTGTTGTTGCTGTTGCCAGGGTTTTGGATCAGCCAGGCTGGCAGTGCCTGCAGTGACTCTTTTCTTTCTTTATCTGCTTATTCACTCTGTCACTAGTTTTCTATGTGGCAGTACTTCTCCAATGCATAATGATAAAGACTATACATCTCTAAAGTTACACAAAGCTGCTATTTGAAAGAGGTAAAATCATTTGTACTTCGGATCGATTTCATTAAGTTATATTTTATCCAAGATTATTTCTGCTCCTGTCATTTTTGTGAAAGGGGTACCATACAGATCCCTCGGCTAAGCATTATTACTGGTTATTTCCACAACAGGTTGAGCTTCAATATCAAGATCAAAACAGGAAAAATAAAGCCTGTGGTGCAACACACGGTTGGTACAGTTGTTCTTGTAATTTTAAGAAATCTGAAGTTATGAAGAATCCTGACACGTGCCTCCCAGCATGGGATGACTCCACTGATTCACTATTTTTGTGCTGTTTACGTCATTAAGGAATTCTGCTTCCTTTGTGAAAAATAAAAACATATAGGCCTTTCAAATAGCAAGTTTGCAGCTAATATTTGCATTTGTCCTACACTATTTGAACTGAAGAGACCATTTGAAAGTGGAAATCCTCAAATGGGGTTTTCAGGCGTACAATGTGCTGATTATTGAAACTTCATGGTTGCAAAAATCCCACTCAGCAATAGTACACGTGATTGAAGTTGACTTCTTTTTTTAATTTGATTCCAAGCAGAGTTTTGAATACATTTTAACAGTGACCTTAACAATCAGTGATTACATTAATACTGACAATAACAATAACCAGAATTAGAAAAATGCATCTCTCACCCTGTCTGTCTCTCTTTCTCTTCATCTCCCCTTCTCATTCCTCTAATTGCAGCTGTAATCCTCAACCAGATTAGAGGGATGTGCAGGGTCTTCGTGTGTGTGTGTGTGTGTGTGTTAGTGTGTGTGTGTTGCTGAGTTTGTGTGTGTGGTCTGAATGAACGATGCATGGATCTCTCTGAGATTACGTGATCCCTGCCATCATCACACGGGTTGAAACTGACAAGAATCCAAATCCAATTTACTCTCGTCCGACGTTTACTCAGATGAAGGATGTGATCTGGCAACTTGTGAAGCGACTCGGCTAAACCACTGAGCATTTCCTTCATGACAGATACGCTGTAACGTTTGTTGTTTTTGGCTAGTTTTAAAACAGTTTCATCTATCAGCTGTCATGTCTCTTGCTGATGTTGGTGCTGATTTGGATTCGCTGATTCTCCAACTCTCATATCAAAGCCTGATTTCATAAATCCTGCCTGCTCTTCCTTTAATACAGGTTGATCTGAAAGGAACAGGGTTCTGGCAAATGTTTGGACCTATAAATGGCATCACTGTCTCTTTTGTGTCACTCTCTTCCTCACTCATACATAGTCTGACCTGGTTGTCGCGTGCCTTAATGGGTGCTTGTTTATGATCCATCTATTTAACTGCAACTTATTGTCTTGTCTTTTGTTGGTGCTTTTAAAGAAAGACATCTTTGCAAAATTCATACCTAAGTAAGAATTTTGCAAATAAGTCATGATTTCTCCTGAGCAGTGTCTGTGCATTTTCAGTAGTGGATTTTAGCCCATTAATGAAAGAACGTTCATTGTGGAAGCACCCCACCCCATAGACTACTCATATTGAAATGCCCAACTTAACGGCAGAAATAAACATCTTGACAGCCTGGTACAAAAAGTCTCTCTTGCTAATTTCCCCATTTATGACAGCTGGATGGGGTACAGGGCTGTAGGACTTGAAGTTATGCATAAGTATAGGCATGGTTGCTCTTAGTAACAGTTAGCCGCTAGGCTCCATTTTGCCTGCCTCAGCTCTACCCAGGCTCCACCTTTTTTGCCAATTTTTGGACTGGCTGGGAGTTTGGTTGAGTAAGGCACTGCCAAGATGGCGACAGCTGGATCCACTGTCACTGAGCTTCACAATGGCTCTCCAGGAACCTGTAGGTGTCGTCACAGAGGCTACTTTTATGACAGTTTATGGTCATTCCCCCTTTTTTTTTCCACAGTTCAGTTTTCTCAATATAATTTTTTTCGAAGACATGGAGATGACAGTAAGCAACTTAGTGGCATCCAGTTACATTATGTCCAGTTCCTTTATCTGACCTCAGCTTGTTATATGTTGATATAAGAGGAGAAGACTTTTTGTGCCTTTGCTGTCCTTATCAGGCTCACCAGCCTGGCCAAGAGCACGCTATTTTGTCTTTTTGTCATCACTTTTATCTGTGGCTTTGACTTATTTTCCAGAGGAAAGATGTTGGACCTTCAAGCAAAAATCCCCAGTCGCAGACAAGTGAGAAGACTGGGGTTGATGGAGTCATACGTCTGGTATCTATCGTGTCTTTTCTGCTCTTGTCTGTAATCTTTCTTTGTGGAAGTCAGATGTTTGAGGCTTGCTTGCTTGAAGCCCTTACATCTTTATTGTGTTTTGGTGAAGCCATCCACAATAGAGCTGTCTCGGTTCGCCCAAATGAAAACCTAAAATGTTAGTAAAATTGAAATTTGAAACCACACATGCTGAACTAAGCTGGATGTTGAGTGCACAGAGTCAATAGAGAGATTCCACTCCTTTTCTTGTGCCTGACGCAAACGCCTGGGTTGGGAATTTGAAGCAGGTGTGTGAAGTCTGTTTTTTGAGAATTCTGTTTGCCCATTGGGGTAAGTCTTCTAAGACCTTCTCAGCCAAGGAACCAACCAAGAAACTTTGCACTTAAAGTTTCTTTGCTGTCAAACTGAAAAAAAACAATTACTGGTTTGTTGGTGTTCTTTATACTAAGACAGACTTGTTGAGGAAGTACTGGTGATGGCATCAGCCACCGCTAGCATTCAGCTTGTGCCTGGCAATAATGTCCATGTGCGTCACAGAGATGCTCTCAGGGGAATTGCAGGTGTCACCAGCCAATGCTTCAACATTTGGGACAGCAGCGGCATTAACAGTGAGCTGCTCCAGCACACTGTTCATGTTTTCAAGCTTTATTTTCAGAGAATGATGCTGGTCTTTTCAGCTCCATCCTGTTTGGTTTGACGCAGTAAGATGGTCGATTAAATGCACTATGAAAAAGATTTCTTGTCCTTCTGGTATAAGACAGGATCTGCTTTCAGTTTCTGCTCTATTCTGAGAACTCTGTATTTTTCTTTCCAAATTGGCTCCAATCTTGACTCTCAGCTTGACACAGTGCATGCTGCAGAGGGGAAAGAGAGAGATGACATCTTTTTTAATGTGATTTAAACGTCTGGAGACTTGTATTGAGTGTACAGTGGTTCACATGTAAGAAAAATGCACAGAAAGCCCCTAGTTATCAAAAAAGGCCTGAATAATTTGTCATTTTTTCTGCTCCCTTCTTCAGTTAATCAGGATTTCCACTGAATTTCAGTAACTCTTTGTTGCTTTCTCATTGCCTCTGCTGTAAGTATCAGACGTAACTGCTCTGCTAATGTCAGACATATTTACAGGTTCCTTTACAGGGTGAAGGAATTTGCAATTTGTGTCACAGATACAGGATGTGAAAGGATAAATACAATTTCATGTGCATCATTTCTTGAGAAGCAAAGAAAATCTGCAAAAGAGAGGTTACTGATGTAATTTTCTGTGAATAATGGCATGGTTTCCAGCTTGACAGCTCATTTGAGTGCAAAACAGCGGTTCTTTTGATAGTTTGCATTAAAGTAGTTGTTTAAATAAATTATGTTGCACAGTTATAATACAGCAGTGCACTGTGGGAACCCTAGAAGCTCAGTGGGCTGAGAGACATACTGTTCTCGTGATGTGGTGGGTTGGAATTTGACTCATGATTGTGGTTATACTCTTCCTCGCTGCTTGCTTCCCATCACTCTCGATTCTTGTGTAGTTTGTGTAACAGGTTTAGTAGTTGGAGTTTTTGATGGCTGCTGGAAGGGACAATTGATCTTTGTCTGTGTGATCAGGCTCCTCTGGAGGAGGAGGAATGACTTTACAGGCCAGATTTTCTCCCCACACAAGCTGAAGTTTTCATTGTCCCCTGCGTCGCAGAAAGTAGCTCAGCAACCAAAATGTTCAAAGTCACTGCACTTGTATTTGGCCTTAAATCGGTTTAATTTGGGTTTGTAGTGAGCTTCTGGAAAGATTTATGATAAAATGACAGATCCATCAACAATGTATACTATACTGTACTATACTTCATACTACATGTTAGAGCACAACAATCAGACTTTTTTGACTGGATATAATCCAGTGAAACCAGGAAACATTTCAGTGCCAGTCAAGGCAACATAGTCCAGTTAACATTGGTGAAAAGGTTTTTGTCTGTACTTATTATTTGGCAATGTTTACTATTGTTCATTCAAGGCCAGCTGTGAGTCTGTCCAACACACAACAGAGCTCAGTTTTGCTCTACAATGTCTCAATGACTCACTTTCTTTCCATGCTTTGTAAGTCCAATGCAGATTGTTAATTAATAATGGTAATTGAGTGGCACTGTGGCAGCATTGCCGCATAAGGCAAGCAGGCTCAGTAAACACACATTTTTGTCTTTGCCAGATAAACTTCAGACAGCTTGTCAGTATCAGAGTGTAAATATAATCTCAGTTGGTGTTGGAATCATCATTTATCTGTTTGGATAGATGGTGACTGTCTCCAGCTGGATTTATTCTCCTCTCCCTCTCCATGTCTGACGCTCTCCTCGTCTGTGTGTCAATCAGTGCTGGACTTCTATTAAATAGTAACAGTTATGAAACACAGGTGGAATTTTAAAATGCCTCTACGTCACACTTGGTCCAAAGTTCAGGACAGTGGGAGCACTACAAGGGCAAGGGAGTGAAACATTTACAATGTACCTTTTTATATACACCTCTGCATTAGCGAAAGGCAATTTAAGTGTACATGTAGTTCAGGCTCTGGAAGAGTATAATGAATTTTAGCTTTTTAATGTACAGACCCAGAAAGAGTGAGTCTCTGCAGCAGAGCAAGACAGGAGAACAAACAGAAAATGTAATATGGTATCTTTGTAAAAGGGTTGGTTTACAGAAATTACAAAAAAAAAACACATACCATCGAACTTACCACAAGTCGTAATTAACCATGCATGTAGTTTTATTTTTATCTGCTGAGGATTTGAGAAGTCTGTGCATTTCTACCTCCTTCCCAATTGTAGTGGAGGTAAATTAACAGATTTTTTTTAAAAGTTCTACACACAATACTGTCTGCATGGCTGTATACAACTAGGGGTAAGTCAGAAAATGTTTTTTTCCGGTTATTAAATGATAGTTGCTACTATGTTGCTATGTCACTTATTACTAATATGTTTCCCCTAATAATAATACTATTACTCCTTGTACTCGCTACTACAGTGACATTCCAAAGGCCATGTTTTGCGTCTTCAGCTCCAGTGCTGTGTATGTGTTGCAGAGCATTGTTTGGGGTCAAACAAGAATCTAAACTGCATTAATTATGGAGCTGAAATCCCCATCAGCAGCATAAAAACTCTGAGGGAGCCACTTAGTCTCAGTCATGGTTTGCTGTTTAGGTTTTATTGATGCAGGGGTGATATCACTGCGTCGTGGGAGGTACGTTTCCCGAAGACTTAAACGTAATCAAGTACAAATCCTGCACACGAAAAGTCGAAACAGAAATTCTCAACGTGTGTGTCTGAATAGAAGGTGTGGTCATGTCATTGTGAAGCTAATGCGACAGGTACTGAAAATATGCACACTCGGATCTATAGCTGTTGCCGTGATGTGCCGTGAGCCACATGTTGTTCGTTAGCGTCCCAATGAATTACAGCAGATTATCATGAGTAACTGCACCACAAGCCAGCTTCCACTGGATTCTATTGTATTGTGGCAAGCTTCAGCCATTATCTGAGTGGATTACAGGGCCATGGCTAAGAGGAAAAATGGGTTTTATTTTATTTTGGGTTGAACTGTCCCCTTAAGGGTTTTCCCAACCTTTCTCCCTTTCTCGATCTTTTACATCACTGTCCTCTTTCTCTTGGATCTGTTTCATCCTTGTGAATAGAATTGGAACAAATTGAATTCAATACTCTGCAGGCTCCACTGCTATAGCAGGTTCTGTAGGCCTGTGTACCGTTAAAGCAGCAACAAAATAAGCTGCATTCATTGTACAACTACTTATCAATACCAGAGGAGATGTACTCTGTCTCGACTTTCTTCCCTTTTTTAATTTTTCCCCCTCTCTTTCATTTACACTCGTTCCTTTTCTCATAATTCCTATTATCCTCCTCTTTGCTATTTTACAATCGCCTCCCCCGCTTTCTCTCTCTTTCTCCGCTCATCTTTGTATTACAATGCCTCCTCCTCCCTGCATACTCTAGTGACTATAAACAGTCGTAAGTTTACTACAAACACATCCAGCTACCCTCCAGCAACCACCCGGCCAACAAGGACAATCCCTCCCCCTCTCTGCGAGTTACAATGAACAGGGAGAGCACTTCTTGGTCTCGCAGAGACTTCAGGGTCATGAGTGCACAGCTAAGGTGTCCGCCATAGATGTGTGATGACATTGTGACTGAACTGAGACTCAAAAAGCTGTGTCTGAAAACTTTTGCCTGATGCACTTCCTGCACAAATATCCACATAATTATAATTTTAGGCGTTTCGTTTTTCTGCACAGCAATGACCAGTTGAGACATCACTTTGTCTGCTCAAGGACAAGGCGTCTCAGGGGCATTAGTTGGCTCAATCATTCATTGAAAATCCTCTCAGTTAAACTTTATGACTTTGCTTTAGATTTCAGCTAACCACTGGAACACGAAGGTGGGGCTCACACTTGGAGCTGCAAATCGTTTGCCTTTAATGCGTTTTAAATTTGTACCCATTTCCACATTAGTGGCAGCTGTTGTTTGCCTAAGTTTGTGTTGGAAACCTAAATCTCACCTGAACGCTGAGAGAATGCAGCACATATTGGGTCTCAAATGGGATTGTCGTTTTTTTTCCCAGGACGATTAACGTATAGTAATCCTTTTGCCAGTATATGGGACCAGCAGGCAATCGGCCAAGGACATTTTTGAACTCACTCAGTGTTGCAGCAATGTGAATCTATGCTAACCACTATGGTGTAGCATTGTGAAAGACATTCCAGTCCTGGTCTTTTGACTTTTCCTGAGCTAGAAGGACTCCAGAATGAATTACAAGGTGTTTTTTTTTTTGTTTTTTTTTACAGGGCACTTTGAACCCAGACAGAGAGAGAAAGCTAACAGCTCAGTGGATTCCTCCCTTTGCATTCCACTTGTTATCTTTCCTGGGAGCGACAGTTTTATCCTGAGCTCTCATGCAAAGAAAGCCAGTCAGTTTTGATCAGCTTCTCACTTCTTTCTCATGCAGTCTTTGTTATTCAAATGCATCATACAGCTTTGGGCAACCAGTCTCTTGCAGAACTGGACTTTCACCTTTCCAGCTCTGCCTTTATCTCTACACCTCTCATTCACTATTCCACTATCTTGCCTTGTTTCACATTCATTCCTGTTTGTACTGTAAACTAAGTGCTGTGTGCAGGGATTCACTTGGGTCTCTGTGGAGGTGAAGGCCGTGGGCGTTTGCTAGTCTGAACCACCTATCTGTTGCAAGTAAAGGTCAAAATTAAGCTTAGTGGACAGGATTGAGGAAAGAGAGTAAATGAAGAGTGAAAGAAGGAGAGGGGAAGTGGTGAGAACAAAATACGGAAGTTGAGCAAGATTTACCCCTCCCATTCCTGGAGCACTCCTCCTCCACCCTACTAATCCAACTCCCCTCCCCAACACTACTACTCACCTGTCCAGTTTCACCCCTCTCCAGCTCCCCTCCCCCAAGCTCCTCCTCTCAGGGCAGGTGGGTATAAAGGTATGGTCATGTGAAGCAGCCTATCTTCTCTGCTCTGGAGAGTGTGGAAGACACAGGACGCAACAGGGCTGAGAGAGAGAGAGAGGGTGTGTGTGCGAGAGAGAGAGAGAGGCGGAGTAGGAAAGCTGCAATTTAAAAAGACAATTGGATTGACTGTTCTCAGACTTGCACTGCAACCATGGGGCTGGGAGTAAGTATTGGAACTTTGTCACATGTTCTGGCCTGCTTTCTAAGAGTCTTTAGATTTATGTTAAGATGAGGCTAGTTATGTATTTCAGTTTGGAGCTCAGACCAAGTTTTGGTCACAAGTTATTGGTTAAACCTGGCAGTTGTGAATTGCCTGAAGTACTTTGTACCATGGTTTCGAAATCGACTATGCGAGTGTACAGTTGTCGATATTTTACAGTTTTTGGGAACTCTCCAGACTTAATTTAAAATTAGAGATTTTTATGAGTAATTCACAGTCCCTCTGACAATGATTAACATACGTCTTACAGCGTGTTTGAACAGCAACGTTGACACTACTTTCTGCTCTTACTTGTGCAACAAAAGAGGAACTACAGAGCAGTATTCCCACATGTGCTAAGTCTTATTCAGAGGCTCATTTTGTCTCACTTTCTTCAATCCAGAGAGGCAAAGAGGAGTACAAACTGGCGGCAACCTCAGATGGCAAGGAGAAGAAAAGCAAGAAGGGTAAAGGGGATAAGGATATGGATGATCTGAAGAAAGAAGTTGACCTGGTGAGTACACAAACAAAAGTCAAACCAGTCTCTAAGTACTTGACACGAGCAGTTTCAGTAATGCAGTGCATTCGAAAGTGACTTAGTAAAACACTTTTTAAACTGGTGAAATCCACATGTCCAACTTCTCAACAGCAACAGGCGTGAAACAGAATAACCTTGAACTTTATAACCATGTCCTTCTATACACATTGTTTGCCTCATACTTAATGACAGTCTTGTTCAGGTCATGTTAATACTTGGTCACTGCCATTGGTCACAGAAATGGTTCAGTCAGGACTGGGACAAACCTCTGCTTTGACCTCATGGCTTGTCACATGAGATGTAGCTGTCTGCCCTGTATTTCATAAAGATTGCTACTTACACTGCTGCATGTACTGTCACATGTTATTAAGGGGCTTGCAGCTATACTTAACTTCTAAGTCATGCTCATCTAGATGGGTTTTCACTGCTGAAATCTTAAGTGAGAGGCTCTGTCGACATTATTGTCTTGAGTTTCTCAAAACATACTAAGCAGTCCTTTTCCCACAGCAAGTAAACATATATTGTTCTGCGTCTAGCTTCCTTTCAAACTGGGTAGTTTGATCAGTTGGGTGAGTTTCTTTTTATCTGTAGCCACAATCTCTTTCTTTTTCACCAGTGCACTCAGCTACCCCAGATGCATAGAAATTGGCAGGGTTGTACAGCTGAATGCATGGAGGTTTAGGTGGGTTTGAAATTTCCTGTGTAGAACAGTTCCCCAATTTCCACTGGTGTCAGCTTTTTCTCAGTATGTAGCCGGCTGAGGTCATTTCCCAAGGTCAGTGAGGCACTCTTGCATTAAGTTCACCCCAAACTCTATGAAAAGGGCTGATGCATGATTTCATACCACCGGTGGCATTTCATAGACAGGAATACGTTCATGAAAACATGTTTCATCTGTGACTTAAATTCTTTCTGCTGAGCTTCTGTGCTTGTCCATTAACCACCTTTAAAATGGCTCGTTAAAAGACAAAGCACCTTTCAGCTTCCGTTAGATAGTGTCCTTCACAAGGTCATCAGGCAGATTCAGGCCTCATGTTGATCTCAAAGCATGAAGTAGACATGAGTGAGCCCACCATGTTAAAATGTGCTGCTAATCTTTTGATAATATTATAGCATTTTTCATTTTCTCTCATTTTTATTTGTGATGTGTTTTGTGTAAACTGGTCTTTGACTTCCACAAGGTCATCCAGTCAAGATGTAGATTGATGTGCTATTCCTAAAGAAACTTTTCAAAAACTACCATTACAATAGAATATGAATGTCATGGATTGTTGCCAGTTTTTGTAATTAATTCTGTCATGACTGCATGTTATCTGTCCCTGGTCAATGTCAACCACCGGGTCACAGAGTCCTGCAGGTTATTAGGTAATAAAATTCCCATCTAGGTGACATATTAATGATTATTGTCCCCTATGCGTCTTAACTAGATCTCAAAGTCCTGCTGCCGCTGAAGGACATCTCAGTGCCATAGCAACCGTATCACCATTGGGCCATAATCTCCCCAACTTAGCATGTCATTTACTGCAATTAACCGCAGGCGCTGTCTTTAGTGTGTCTCCCAACGGCTAGAAGTGCGCCATGTTCTCACAAAGGCTTTTAGGTATGGAAAAGAAGTTTCACTTTGGGAGCATAAAATGGGCAACAATTATTTACTGTCATGTTCATGTCATGATCCTCAGGTTTCAGATTTGAACTATGGTTAAAGAATAATAGCATATTGGGCAGTAGTAGAACAGTAGTCAGAGTGTAGGTGAGTCTCAATGGAGCTGACATGTTAATGATTATTGCACCATCATATTATTAACTGAGGCACCAAAGTCCAGCAAAAGAGAATGGAAACTGTTCCCATAGCAACACAAAGCAGGCCGTGATATGATCAAATGTGACAGAGTCCAACATAAAATGCTAAATATAGAATCATGTTCAATTAGACTTCTTAAACTAATTCAGCAGTGTGTGTTTGGCCATCCAGACAGTCATCCAAATATGTGTGTTTATGAGCCTGAGTATCAAAGCTAGTGAAAAAATTTTCTCTGCGGGCTTCAAAAGAACTGCTGACGAACAGTTTGGGGCATGTGATAAAACATTATCCATGGCACATTTGGCTTGGAACACTGCTTGCTTATTATAATGCCAAACGATGGCAGACCAGGCAGAACCGTGCAATTACACCCATTTTCTCCAGCACCGTAAAAGTAAAGGGTCTCACTGCATCCAGTAACTTCACATTTTCTGTCATGTTATCATTATTTGAATGCCTGATTGCACGCAGTGCTTCTATATGTTCCAAGGAGTGGATGATGAAAACTTTAAAAGGTCGAAATAAACTTATATTTATAATAAACAAAGTACTTAAATAATATAATGAGGTACTGTTGCTGAGTGGTGTGAACTGAGGCCTCATTCATTTCCACAGTCATTCATTCATTCAAGATGGGCCAACAGTAGCTGAGAACAAACTGGCCATCTTGTTAATGGAAATTTCAGGGACTGCTTTCACGACAGACCATCAAAATTTATTTATGTTTTATGTTCTAAACAAATAACCACAAAGAGGCCAATGTGAAAAATGTAGCCTCTGCTGTTTTTCCATCTACCCCATGTAATATCTAATACAGGCAGAGTACAATATGACATACTTTCCATGTTTATAATGGTTGACTCATTGCATGTTGTCAGGGTGTAGTGAGTTGTGCAGCTTTAATTTTGTGGAAAAGTAATTACCAAAATGGAAAATTCAGCACCATTTCAATCACAACAAGAATTTCTCACATATGTGAGGTTAGTAAACCACCACAGAAACCAACGTCGGCATCTCGACATGAGATGTTTGGTGCTCTTGCATTTTGTTTAACGATTACAATACTGAGTTGCTTCACGGTGGGAGTCAGGTATGATTGCAGATCATCCAAATCACATTGCAAGAATCTCTATTCATTCACTCGCTGTAGGCGTTATTCAGAAAAACACAGTGTAGGCACATGAATAAGCCAGCTTCTCTTCTTGTTCATTTGCAGATACACTTTTATTTGCATTTTCACCCGCTCCTCCATTTAAAAATAAAGAGATTGTTGGTGCAGGAAACCCTTTTTTTAAAAGAATTCTAGACACTTTGTAATCAAAGTTTACCTGAAAACACTTAAACTGATCAAATCATCCACTAAATTCATTTTGATGAAAAAGATGCTGTGAGTTGAGAGTGGGCTCCACCCTTGTGTGAAAATGTCATGCACATGAGCAATACTCTTGGGCACAAACATCAGTGTATCAGCTGGGTGACATTGATCTAGCAGGATGAACTGTTTGCTCACAACAAACTGACTGTTTGGATGAGTCTGTTCTCAAGTGAGCTCATGATAGCTAAGCCCTTGTGTTTGTAGTTTTCAAAAATCAGCAAACTAGTTTTTCTCGAATGTCTGCTTTGGCTCATCGTAAAATCACATTTTATGGACCACCAGGCATCCTGATCATATGACTGATTTTGTCTTGTCATTTTTTCCCTGTGTCGCTCTGGAGGACATGACAGGACATTTTTTTAATCCTCAAAGGAGATAATAGCTGCGGTTTTAAAATGACAGGGATTTTGGCTTGTTGTGTGCAGTGTCTCTCAATCTCTTTCTCTCTCTCTCTCCAAAGGATGATCACAAGTTAACCTTGGATGAACTTCACAGAAAGTATGGAACCGACCTAACCAGGGTGAGCATGCAGTATTTGTGTGTGTTTGTATTTTAGTGTGTGTGTGTGTGTGTGTGTGTGTGTGTCTGTTTGCCCATCACAGAGATGGGGGAGGTAGGGTTGTTGTACCTGCTGCTGGTGACAATTCCACAGAGGCTGATAAGCCCAGAGGCCAGGGACGATCTCGCAGCATAAACTGATGCCAAAAGCACAAAACTACTCAGAAGACACACTTCACATTTGTAGATATTTTGTCAGTGATTTATCCACAATTTTATGTGTTAGTGTTTTGCAAAGTACTGCAGATCCAGACAATTCTGCAACACATTCTCACTGTCATGTGGGCAAATGATTTTAAAGGCCCAGTTCAACCAAACTACAGATAATATTTTTCTCTTCTACCTATAGCGAGGTCTGGCCGAGCAGATAGTTTTGGTTTTATTCGTCCAGATTTGGAGGTATATATCTTTGAGATCACTGAAATGCCACATAGGTAAGGCTAAATTAGAGAAAAGCTGTGAAAGATAAACATCCTCATCCTTAAAATCATCTTGTGACCTCTCGGATTTGTTGTACAATCTCATGGGCTGTCCCAAACTCCAGGTTGGGAACCACTGCTCTGGATACATCAAAAATACAAGCTGCCAAAAGGTTTCATAGGGACCATTTCCTCAGTAGAAAGTAGTTCTAATACAAAGTGTTCACAAAGTGTCCAGGTTATAGATGAAAAACTGACACATAAAACAAAAACTGTTTTATTTGGCTAAATGCCACTAGAGATGTAGGAGAGAAAATGTTGTGATTTGGCTGAACTGACCCTTTAAAGTTTAAATAAATGTCACATTACACAGAAAAGGAGAAACACAAAGTGTGCTTTCTGTGTTTCAACCATAGTCTTCATCAAGCTGAGGACACACAGAATCCCATTACACAACCAAGCACAACCCCACAAACTGGCTGATTATCTGCTGAAACCTGGTCTGTCCGAGTTTGCCCCATAACAAAGACTTCATTCACATAGGAACACCGGTCATATTGACCCTACCAACAAGAAAAAAATGCTGCTTTTCCTCCTGGCCCTTCTCCAAGGAGACCTTCAGCCACACTTGCCCTTAAGTCCTCTCCATTTTCGTACACTGTAAGAAATTGACCTTGTTGATGCATGCACTCTTCATTGATAAAAGAGATACAACCTGTCTGCTGTTAGCACTCTTTCCAAATCACAAGCATTTATTTACCTCAAGCTAAAAGTCTCATTATGCAGAACTGTGAAAACAGGACGTAGTAATTGTGAGTTGACGTAGATCTTTCTTCCGAAAGATGTGGTTTCTTTTGTTTTTCTTTCAACCTAATCCAGTGGCTCCTGAGGTAATAGCAGTGTACCTGTTTACAAAATAAAACAGTTCAGGAAACATGTCATTCGTCTGTCAGCGTTTCCCTCCGGTAAAAGAAGACAAAGACAAAGCTGTATATGAGCAGGGCAGAAACAGGGACACAGGTTTCCCTGTAATGGGTTTTGTTTACACAGACACAGTTCATCAGGCGAGACAATTGTCTGTAACTCAACCCTGTCTGTTTTTTCAGCCTGCCAGGTTATTGTGTGGAAGCTGGTACAGGATAAACCTTTCTTCTTTGTGTCGCTTTAGGGTCTTTCCAACTCCAGAGCAAAAGAGATCCTGGCCCGAGATGGCCCAAACGCCCTCACACCTCCTCCCACAACACCTGAGTGGGTCAAGTTCTGTAAACAGGTATGGTCACTTTTGGCCTGAAATTCGTGTAATTTTCCATGCAAAATGCAAACCTTTTTTTGCGTATTCAGATTGTAGGAATGCAAACTCACTCATTGTAGGCAGTAAAATCAGTTCTGACTCTCTGTTGTGTCTTCTTTCTAGCTGTTTGGTGGTTTCTCCATGCTGCTGTGGATCGGTGCTATCCTCTGCTTCCTTGCTTACAGTATCCAGGCTGCCTCAGAAGACGAACCAGCCAATGATAACGTAAGGAGGTCTTTCTCATTGTTTGATATATGCAGTGCCTATCATAAGTATTCACCCCCTTTGATGTTTTACCCTTTTATTGCTTTCATAAATCAATCATGGTCAATAAAATTTAGCTTTTTCAACACAAAAATTTATTGGAAAAAACTCTTTAACGTCAAAGTGAAAACAGATTTCTATAAAGTAATGTTAATAAAAGAAAATTATATAAATGAAAATAATAGTTTGCATAATTATTCACCCCCCTTAAGTCAGTATTTAGTAGATGCACCTTTGGCTGCAATCACAGCAGTGAGTCTGTGTGGATAGGTTTCAATCAATCTTGCACATCTGCCCACTGCAATTTTGCTCCATTCTTCTTTGCAAAACTGCTCAAGCTCTGTCAGGTTGCGTGGGTATCTGGCATGAACAGCCATTTTCAAGTCCAGCCACAAATTCTCTATAGGATTGAGGTCTGGGCTTTGACTCGGCCACTCCAGAACATTTACCTGGTTCTTTTTTAACCATTCCTGTGTAGCTTTTGCAGTATGTTTTGGATCATTGTCTTGCTGGAAAATAAATCTTCTCCCAAGTCGTAGTTCTCTTGCAGACTGAAAAAGATTGTCCCCCAGGATTTCAGTGTATTTTGCAGCATTCATTCTGCCCTCTATCTTTACAAGCCTTCCAGGTCCAGTTGCTGAGAAATATCCCCACAGCATAATGCTGCCACCACCATGCTTCACAGTGGGGATGGTGTGTTTTTGGTGATGTGCAGTGTTTGGTTTCCGCCAAATATGACGTCTGGTCTGATGGCCAAAAAGCTCAATTTTGGTCTCATCAGACCAAAGAATCTTCTTCCACTTGACCATGGAGTCCTGCACTTGCTTTTTGGCAAACTCTAGTCGAGATCTAATATGACTTTTCTTCAACAGTGGCTTTCTCATTGCCACTTTCCCATAAAGCTTTGACCGGTAAAGACCCGGGCAGCGGTTGCTACATGCACAGTCTCTCCCACCTCAGCAGCTGAAGCTTGTAACTCCTTCAGAGTAGTTGTAGGGGTCTTGGTGGCTTCTCTCACTAGTCTCCTACTTGCACGGTCACTCAGTTTACGAGGGCGGCCTGATCCAGGCAGATTCACACAAGTGCCATATTCCTTCCATTTCTTGATAATTGACTTCACTGAACTCCGGGGGATGTTCAGTGCCTTGGAAATTTTTTTGTAACCATCCCCTCAATTGTACTTCTCAATAACCCTTTCCCTGAGTTGCTTAGAGTGTTCTTCTGTCTTCATGGTGTAATGTTAGCCAGGAATACTGATCAACCACTCTCTGGACCCTTCAGACACAGGTGTTTTACAACTCAATCACTTGAAACACACCCACACCACTCAGGTGATCTTCATTTCACTAATTGTGAGATTATTGGCAACACTTTGATAGACCTCTATTGAATTAGACCATTAAATAAAAAAGGGGGTGAATAATTATGCAAACAGTTATTTTTATTTATATATTTTTATTTCATTAACATTACTTTATAGAAATCTGTTTTCACTTTGACATTAAAGAGTTTTTTCCAATAAATTTTTGTGTTAAGAGAGCCAAATTTTATTGACCATGATTGATTTATGAAAGCAATAAAAGGGTAAAACATCAAAGGGGGTGAATACTTATGATAGGCACTGTAAGTCTGTTCTGTTAATTAAGAATTCATACCACCAGAGATGAACTGACTAACAGTCTTTTCTCTTCACTGTAGTTGTACCTGGGTGTTGTGCTTTCTGCAGTCGTCATCATCACTGGTTGCTTCTCCTACTACCAAGAGGCCAAGAGCTCCAAGATCATGGACTCCTTCAAGAATCTGGTACCACAGGTGAGCTTCAGATTTTTTATTTTTTATTTTTTTTTTTTATTCACTCTAGTAATCCCAAACTGGGAAATTAGTCTCTGCATTTCACCCATCGCTGATTTACTGAAACACACACATGCACATGCAACATGCAGTGAGACACACAGGAGCAGTGGGCTGCCACATCAGGCGGCCCGGGGAGCATATTGGCACATCAGCCGGCTAAGTTTCTCTGCTAGTCCGGTGGGGGGAATCGAACTGGCAACCCTCCGGTCACAAGCCCCTGTTTTCTTCCTTGAACAGACAACAGTGTGGTTGAAAAGCGCATATCAAATTTGAGACCCAAATAATAAAACACGTTGCACATTGCTCAGGAACAGTATTACCTACTCAGCATTACAACACCGCTGACATTTTTTCCCCCATTTATCATTCAGCGTCTTGCTGCTGGGAATAAAGTCACCTTTTCAGGAAGTGCAATACTTCTTAACATGTCCTGAAAGCATGTGTTTTACCTTTGTTCTTGTAGCAAGCCCTGGTCGTCCGTGACGGTGAGAAGAAGAGCATCAACGCTGAAGAGGTGGTGGCCGGAGATTTGGTGGAGGTGAAGGGTGGAGACAGGATTCCAGCTGATCTGAGAATCATCTCTGCTCACGGCTGCAAAGTACGTACTTCTGCTGAGTATTGGCATTTTTTTAGTGTTGACATTGGTCAAGTACCTATCACCCCAGTAAGTCATGGTTAAAGTTGCTTCTCATCTGATGGGAATTACATTATGTCGACAGATGTGGTTTGTCTTCCTCTGAATCACTTCCTGAAGAGATTTCTGTTTACGAACTGAAAATTAGCCTCAGTTCAAAAGTGTATTCCTCAGTTTGTATGATGTTTAGACCTAAATGTGCCATCTTCATTTTCTGGATACGTTTGGTATTTCATTCCTGCTTTATGTGTTCCCCTTCAGGTGGACAACTCCTCTCTTACTGGTGAATCCGAGCCCCAGACTCGTACACCAGACTTCTCCAATGACAACCCTCTGGAAACCAGGAACATCGTTTTCTTCTCCACCAACTGTGTTGAAGGTAAAGCACTGACACGTATCAGACAACACAGAAATCACATGGTCAGAAGTCATTTGTGTACAGTTTTAAGTAGGTTTGATTTAAGTCCAAGTTAGAAGGAAATTCAACTTGAAAATATCACGTAAGCTATGAAAAGTTACAAGACAATGCAAGTTGATGGTAAAAAAGTAGAAGCTGAAGAAAAGAGAATTTACTAAATTTATCGACACAGTTTAAGATGAGAGGTAAATTAATGGTGATTTTTAAAAAAATACAAAGTGAAATTACAACAAAAGATTAATTTCAAGATCAAATTGGCAACGAAATGAAATGGTTTCATAGGTGAACTTATCTGAAGAAGACTGAATTTTCACATCTGTCATTTGTTTAACTCATCGCTCATAAATTCTCTTGCTCTTCCCAGGTACCGCCAGGGGAATCGTAATCAACACTGGAGACCGGACCGTCATGGGTCGTATCGCCACCCTGGCTTCCAGTCTGGAAGGCGGCAAAACACCCATCGCCATCGAGATCGAGCACTTCATCCACATCATCACCGGTGTGGCCGTCTTCCTGGGTGTTTCTTTCTTCATCCTCTCGCTCATCCTCGGATATGGGTGGCTGGAGGCCGTCATCTTCCTCATCGGTATCATTGTCGCCAACGTGCCAGAAGGTCTCCTGGCAACTGTCACTGTGAGTCCTGGTGTTTCTTCAGTATTAAAGGTCCAGTTATGGATCCCAAAAAAGGTCTAGCTGCTAACTGACCCATGCGCTCCCACCTCTAGGTGTGTCTGACCCTGACTGCTAAGCGTATGGCCAAGAAGAACTGCCTGGTGAAGAACTTGGAAGCTGTCGAGACCCTGGGCTCCACCTCCACCATCTGCTCGGACAAGACCGGCACCCTGACCCAGAACAGGATGACGGTGGCCCACATGTGGTTCGACAACCAGATCCACGAGGCCGACACCACAGAGAACCAGAGCGGGACCTCCTTCGACAGGAGCTCTGCCACCTGGGGTGCCCTGGCCAGAATCGCCGGACTCTGCAACCGCGCCGTCTTCCTGGCTGAGCAGAACAATGTTCCCATCCTGAAGGTGAAAAGCTTATTGCCTGCAATATACTCGTTTGAACTCATCTGGCTACTAAACACTAAACGTTTTGCTCTGGTTCACCCATTCTGATCACCATGAAAGAGTCTAAATAATTAACCAGTCAATGTAGATATCAGTAACGCTGGCTTTTTGGTGTAGCACCATTTCTTAGGCGTGGCTGTAAAGCACAGAGCAGAATCTACCCTCACTGCCTCATGGAATATTTTTCTTCCTGAAAACATTTTGTTGAATTTGATACGATACTCAGATGAATCCTGAGACGCAGCGTGTGAGGTGGCTTGGCAAGGAACTTTTTGGATTAAAAAACTACAAATGCAGCCAAATTGCACTATAAATCGGTATTAAAAGCACTCAACATAATTAAAGACTTTTTCAGAAATACTGTATAGTGGCAACTATA
Source organism: Chelmon rostratus (assembly GCF_017976325.1). Taxonomy (NCBI): domain Eukaryota; kingdom Metazoa; phylum Chordata; class Actinopteri; order Chaetodontiformes; family Chaetodontidae; genus Chelmon; species Chelmon rostratus. Next base: position 5,528,557 of record NC_055681.1, on the reverse strand, counting down.
GCAAGATGTGGCTACAGGCACCCATTGATCTATTTCTTAATGAGTACTGGTAAGTTTATTTTTTTTCTCAAACTGCACAGTGGGAGCAGGAGGAAATTTCTTTTCTTTGACAAGCGTTCACAAATATTTCTTTAAAAAATAGTGTTTGAAATGTAGTTGGACATCTGATGGAGTGAATTACTGAAATCTAAGATGGTCCTAATTCATCTGTTTTGTCCACCTGGTCTGCTCTTCTGCACAGAGTTGTAGTTCATAAAACCTTGCAGAACTGGAAAAGTAATATGTAAATCAGAACACAACTCTTTAGGTTGCTCTTGTTTTTCAGACAGATTTCTTATTATGATGTCTTGTGAAAGTCTTTCCAATGTGTCTCCCAGTGGAAATTATTCTCAGTTTGACTTTAATGAGTTGAGTCAGAGGGCTCAGTGCTTTGACTTGATTCTGAATAAATGTAACATTTCTTTATCTGGGTTGTACTAGCTTTCATTCATGTACAATACATTGTCAAAAAATCAGTCCAATGCAATCTCCAGTTTGCCTCAAACCCACTGATTCATCTTTTTGACCTTTGGTTAAATCCACAGAGAGATGTAGCCGGTGACGCCTCAGAAGCTGCCTTGCTGAAGTGTATTGAGCTCTGCTGCGGATCTGTTGGTGGCATGAGAGATAAATACAGCAAAATTTCTGAGATCCCCTTCAACTCCACTAACAAATACCAGGTAATCATCCACTTGGTGTCCTATAGCATTGCAGCTTCTAAAGCTGTTCGTCATGTCGTCTATGCAGGTGAACTGATACAGATTTAAATCCCAAGAGGCTTTGCAAACCCAACATTGTCATACAATACTTGAAGTGGTAATAAAGGGAAATGTTTATTCAGGCCCTCTAGTGGTTGCGTTCACTCATGTCTTCACTGACCAATTTTTGACAAATGAGCATAGGTGAGAATAAAATTAAGATTTAAAGATCCGCCGGCAACTGCAAAACATTTAAAATCCAACCTCCCTCTTGTTCCACAGCTCTCAATCCACAAGAATACAACTCCTGGAGAGACCAAGCACCTGCTGGTGATGAAAGGCGCCCCTGAGAGGATTCTCGACCGCTGCTCCTCAATCATGATCCAGGGCAAAGAGCAGCCTCTGGATGACGAGATGAAAGATGCTTTCCAGAATGCTTACGTTGAGTTGGGAGGTCTTGGAGAAAGAGTGCTGGGTACGACATAGCTCCATTCAACAGCTGCATCCCCGTGTTTTTAACCAGCTGGTGGAGAGAGAGGAATCTGTGAGCTCCTGACAAGCATTTTCCTCTTCTTACTCAGGTTTCTGCCATTTCAACCTACCTGATGACCAGTTCCCAGAGGGCTTTGCTTTTGACACTGAGGAGGTGAACTTCCCCACTGAAAACCTGTGCTTCATTGGCCTCATGTCCATGATTGACCCCCCTCGTGCCGCTGTGCCCGACGCTGTGGGCAAATGCAGGAGCGCTGGAATCAAGGTGAGTAGATGTTTTCTTTTTTTAGGTGGCCATGCAAGATAAGTCAACTTCATGACCAAAGCCACAACCACAACCTTGAAGCTGAAGTTGCTGTCTGTGTCTTAATTTTACATTTTTTGATGATTGGACTTTGCACCTGAAAGTTTAATGCATCATCGTCTTCCAAAACTGTCTCTGTTATTTCTTAAATATCTTTTATCTTTAAATTCTCCGTCAGGTTATCATGGTCACAGGTGACCATCCCATCACAGCCAAGGCTATTGCTAAGGGTGTGGGTATCATCTCTGAAGGCAATGAGACTGTTGAAGACATTGCTGCCCGCCTGAATGTACCAGTCTCAGAGGTCAACCCCAGGTTAGTACACTTACTACGTTTTTCACCCTTGTGGCACTCAATATTGAGAATATCTACATGGAATATCTCCTTCTTGAACGTCTCTTTTTTCTCTGGTAGTTCTTCCTCAGACTTGTACTAATTCAGCAAAATTTAATCAGTGTTGACTAACGAGGGCCTGCAATCTACTCAGCCAAAAAGGCTTTTACCATTAATTCACTGCAGACAAATAAATCTGTGCATGTCTTTGAGCTGGTGGCTTTACTGTTTCTTCATCAGCAAGTTTATTCTGCCACCTTGGACTGCATCCTCATGCAAAAAAAATTGCTGATGTCAAACATTTCACTTTTTGAAAATATTACACTACCCTGTACCATGTGACTGGTAAAATGTTAAAAATGCAGGATAGCTTTTGGCTGATGATGCCATAATTTTTCTTCAAGGCGTGTAAAGGCAGGTGCTCTGTTTTTTAAAGGAATTTCCTGTTTGTACATTCCCCATGATATTTATTTTGGTGTTTCCATGGTTATGCCCTCGCCTCAGTTTTCTTGCTGCTGTGATTTCCTCTCCAGGGATGCCAAGGCCTGTGTTGTCCACGGTGGTGAGCTGAAAGACATGACTTCAGAGCAACTTGACGAAGTGCTGCAACACCACACTGAAATTGTCTTTGCCAGAACCTCCCCTCAGCAGAAACTTATCATCGTGGAAGGTTGCCAGAGACAGGTCAGCAGCGTAGTGAATTTAAGACTTTTTTTGCAGACACAAATGGGGATTAAAAGTTTTTAGAAATGCAAGTCATCTTAAAGCTTTTCTCGTCTCTCTGCAGGGGGCCATCGTGGCTGTAACAGGTGACGGTGTGAACGACTCTCCTGCTCTGAAGAAGGCTGACATTGGCGTCGCCATGGGTATCGCTGGATCTGACGTCTCCAAGCAGGCCGCTGACATGATCCTGCTGGACGACAACTTTGCCTCCATTGTTACTGGAGTGGAAGAAGGTAAGACGCACACCAAGGCTTATACCTGCAAATATGTGGAAATACAGACTGCAAAAAAGCATTACTGTGACTGCTTCGCTCTCACTTTCCTCACAATATTAATTTTAAAAAACACTCTGTCAGGCCGTCTGATCTTTGACAACTTGAAGAAGTCCATCGCCTACACTCTGACCAGTAACATCCCTGAGATCTCACCCTTCCTCCTCTTCATCATCGCCAACATCCCCCTGCCCCTGGGAACTGTCACCATCCTCTGTATTGACCTGGGAACTGACATGGTAAAGATGGGACAATTCATTTCTTTCTTACTGCTGAAAGGTCACGTTTCTGTGCGGTGGTGCAAGTTAACAAAGTCTAGACAATATAGCACACACAGTATTCCTGAGGTATAAATTCCTCTTAAGAGTTTCGCCGTGCTCACTGATTGGTGCTGTGCCCGTCCTCCAGGTCCCCGCCATCTCTCTGGCTTATGAAGCAGCTGAGAGCGACATCATGAAAAGACAGCCCAGAAACCCCAAAACAGACAAACTGGTGAATGAGAGGCTCATCAGCATAGCCTACGGACAGATCGGTAAGTGTTCTGCACTTTCTCAGTGTTGGTGACAGGAATGATTTCCGCTTTTCTAAAACGTGACACTTTTGCATCTTGTGAAATGTGGAGTGTGGAACGCTCTGTCTTAACAACACCGTCCCTTCTTTGTTAGGTATGATGCAGGCCACAGCTGGGTTCTTCACATACTTTGTGATCCTGGCTGAAAATGGTTTCCTCCCCATGGACCTGCTGGGGATCAGAGTGCTGTGGGACAACAAATCTGTAAATGACCTGGAAGATAGCTATGGACAGCAGTGGGTCAGTAATGCTAGCGTTTTTTATAATAATCTGGTCTGTTATTCAACCAGAATGAATGGTATAGTTTTCAAGGATAGAACAAAAGAGGAAAATGTACTTATCTTTCTTCTTTTTCTCTCAACCAGACGTATGAGCGCAGAAAGATTGTAGAGTTCACCTGCCACACAGCCTTTTTTGCCAGCATTGTCATCGTACAGTGGGCAGATCTGATCATCTGTAAGACCAGGAGGAACTCCATCCTGCAACAAGGAATGAAGTATGTACATATAACCCACAGATGTGTTGCTTCCCGGCTGCGACACGGCAACCAGAGGGCCACAGTGTATTTCAGAAGCAGTTCTCCACTCTATGATATGTTGATGGATGCCACATCAAGCTGCACATAGCAAATCAAGCCGAGCAGAAAGTCAAAACAGGACGATGTAGAGAATCCTGTCAGTTTTCAGAATTAAACACCCTGTGCAGACTCCTAATCAGAGATCAAAGTAACACACAAAAAGAAACAATTTCAACAGCTTACACATGGTCGAAACAGAAATATCAAAGTAGGACTGCAACTCATCTGTCCATTGCTTTCTCTGTTACTCGATTAGTTACATGGTCTTTAAAAATGTTCGAAAATGGTGAAAAAGAATGACGATGTTTTGTCCGTGATGCAAAGATTCAGTTAACTGTCCTGGAGAAGTGAAGAAGAACATTTAAGAAGCTGGAATCAGAGAATTTAGAAATGTTATTTCTTCGATTAGCTGATTATTAAAATAGTTGGCGAGTCATTTCACAGTTGAAAGCCAAATCACGCCTGGTGTCTGGTGCCTCCAGTGTGGTATGAAGTGGTTCAGAGGACAGAACAGAACTGCATCGCAGCCAGAATCAAGCCCTAAGAACTTACTGGCAGCTGAAGAAAAGTAACAGATGTGAGTTCAGTTATTGTAACTGTGGTACCTCTTTGCCTCCACAGGAACCGTATCCTCATCTTCGGTCTATTTGAGGAGACAGCTCTCGCTGCTTTCCTGTCATATTGTCCAGGCATGGACGTTGCCCTCAGAATGTTCCCTCTCAAGTGAGTAAAACAGACACACACTCACAGACAGCAATACACCCATGCTATGATTTTTCAGGAATTAAATTGAACTAAAATACTGTGCAGAGATATATGATCTATTAACTGTTATCTCTGATGTATTGATGCCCCCCGGAACACAAGGTTATGCATTATGCACATGACATGGTCTCATTTTCCATGCAAATACTGGGTTTGGTTTCCTGTGCGCAGGGTAATTTATGAGCGCAATATTTGTTCAGTTTATCCCTATTAAAGTGTAATCCGTGAAATCCTTTTTTCTGTTAATTTACTGACATTCTCTGCGCTTCTTGTCAGTCAGTGCAGCCAGTGCTTTGGCATTGTTTTTCCTGGATTCCCTGATGATGATGTTTTAGTCAGAGTTGTTTTGGCTTCATTATATTGTTAAAAAAACGTGGATACGATCTAGTGTCGCTGCTAATTTTCACTTCAGAGGCACAATGAATCTGAAGAGCTGCTGTACTAACAAGATTCTTTGCGCAATCGAGGAGAATAGAAAGCAGTGAGGTCACATGAAGCTCATTAGCTCAGAAGTTTCACATGCAGCTGAAATCTTGTCTTGTTGTGCTCTTAATGTTTTGGGTCCTTCCGAACTCATGCTTCTCCTTTCTTCCTCGCCACCTTTTCAGCAATTCCCAGTGCTTCTGTGCCCTCTCCTCTTTTTCGCTCGGCTTCTCCTCCTCCCTGTCTGAGTGTCTCTCCTCCCAGTTTTTGTCTTCCTGTCCCTATTTCTGCTTTCTGAGTTTGCTTTGTTCTCTCCTTTTTATGTCTGCCTTTACCTCTGAGGTTCTCTCTCTCGCAGTTTATATTCAGATATGACATGGTAAGGTTCTCATTGCTGGAGAAATTATATGCAGCATTTACAGCAAATAATGAGTGAATTCAGCTTAAAACTTTGGGCTTTTTCGATTGCTGGAAAGTGGTCATGCATTTGAAACCATGCTGCAACACTCCCAGCTAAAAAGTCGCAGTACAGGAGGTAAAGAGACTAGTGGGCATCATTTAATTTAATTTGCATGCATTATGGGGCTTTTCAACAGTGTCATTACTGTCTGCAGAGAGGACTTTCAACAGAATGCGTCATCAGCCTTAATGTTCTCTTTTCATGTGCTCTTTGAGAACCTTCAACCAGCCGTAATGCTATAAAACTCTCTGTACTGATATTACTTATTAACTTTACCTCTTCAACAGCCTGCAAAGAGCGCTCTTTTCTCTTTTGTCACTTTCCAGTCGTGACTAAGTTTCTTTGTCCGTACTTTAGGCCATGTTGGTGGTTCTGTGCCTTCCCCTACTCCCTCCTCATCTTCCTGTATGATGAAGCCAGAAGATACATCCTCCGACGCAACCCAGGCGGTAAGATCTGTACTGGCTCTTCTTTTTGCTTTCTGAGGCAGTTGAAGCTTTTGTGTCAAACATTTTTGCCTCTGTTCTTTGTATTTGGAGGTGGATGTAGGGGGATGAGGAGGACAGGATTATCTCATTCTGGCCAAATCATATTCAGAAATAAAAGTTCTGTCACGTCAAATGATATTTTAATGTTTCTCCCAGATTGTTTCAAAGAAAGTGAAGGATTAAGGGTCCTTTTCCGGCCTAAGAAAATTCTATGGCTTCATAAAATACATAAGCAATTTAGAAACCCATAGGATTAGCTGAAAAATGCATCATCACAAAGTGAAAAGTGGACTTTTTGGAGATGCATTGCTATGGTAGGACAGCAACAGTAAATTCATTAAGCACTGGTTAACACTTAATCAGTGTTGACATGACACCAGGAGTTTTACATTAATGACGATATTTGAATGTAAGTTGAATTTCAAAGTTGGGCAAGAAGCTGATGAATAAAACAAAACTTTATTGGTTTTCACAAAATCTCATTGAAGTGTATCATTTTTGAGAGATTCTGCTAACTTACCACTGACTAAAAACATGACCATCTCTGTGATTCTGTCCTTCTCCTGAAGATGAAACTTTGGTAGTTATGGCTAATATGCTAACTACTGATGTAATTTCAGACATGATGTACAGTAGGATGCTAACACAGAGAGCAAAGGCAGCTAGTGAACAATATGTGTGTTCAGCATGAGCTGTGTGTGTGCCCCGTGTCTATTTTTGTGTGTGTGCATGTGTCCGTTATCCCTGTCACAACTGTGTCTCCACACAGACCAGTGAACTGTGGCAGATGGCAGGGCCCAGTGGGATTTGAACCCTCAACCCTGCCATTGTTAATGCCTCGTTCCACCCACAGAGCTGAGCAGAACCTGTATGCAGGCCTGGCTGTGATGCAGCTGTGTGTATGTGTGTCTGTGTGTCTGCTACATCTGAGCCCCACAGCACAGATCAGTGAACATCCCATTGCCCATCCATGGTGAATAATGTGTTACAATCAGACAGAAACGACAACTGACACGTTCAAACAGCAATGAATGAATAAAGGCAAATGACCAAAAATTATTCGAACAAAATCTTTTTTGATTCTGTGATAGATTTTGTGCCCAAAGCTAGCTTTGTTATTTTTAAACCAGGGCTGACTAAAGGTTCACAGTTTCACTCAAAGTGGGAGCAATGATTCCAGCCCAGTGGGTTTTAGCCTGCCGTGAAACGTATTCACAGTGTTTCAGGCCTTAAATGAAATGTAGCTGTGGGCTTAGTGGTGCAGATCATGCTAAACTACATAATTCAAGCATCCACACCTTGATGTGCATGAATCTAATGATTCGACCCAAACCACGGTTCCCTCTGCTGTTTGAGCTACAGGGCCAGGTCAGAGTCAGCTTCCCCTTTCAGTCGTGGTCTGAAGGGTGATATCATCATCTCGTGAGCAACTGTGAGACAAAAATGCCACAACCTCCATGTCCCTGCAGGCCAGATCTCTTAAGGCATCATCAGGAAAGTCAGAGCGGCGTTGGCTCTAAATTCATGGACTTGTTTTGCTCGCACTTCCCAGTCCGGTCTTTTTTCTTTGAATCACTGTCATGAGGGATGACATCATCCTGTAGCCTGAGTTAAAGGTGTCAGCCAAGTCCGCCGTCCTATCATATCCCTTATTTTGATTGGTCAGTGGAAGAGGGACAATTTAGACCCCAAATATCAGGCGAAACATCCCAAAAAACTTGTCCCTAATTCTGTCTCCTTTGGTTTCTAGGTTGGGTGGAGCAGGAAACATACTACTGAGTCCACACGGCACAGTCATGGAGGGTGAAGTCAGTGTTTCATCGTTATTTACTGCCATGTTACATATTTGCCTGAGATGTTAGACAGCCTCCAAAAACACAAAGCATGGATAAGTTAAGAATATCATGATGTATATGTCATTCACAATAAAACATGTCCGTACCATTGTACATGAAGGCTGCTTGGATGTTCATTTCTTTCTTTTCTCTGGCATGGGAAGGATAAAAGCAGCATTTCAGGCATTGGATGCAGGATGTTGTTTCAAGGTTCAGTAGGTATGTACCAGTGAGTCAGGTCCAGTGACCCATGCAGAGGGATTATCCACCTCAACAGTTCCTAAACTTCAGTTCTGGGGTCAGATACAAAGAGTCTTGAATTTAAAATAAGATTATGACAAAGAGAGGGAGAATTATCACACTTTGCAAAGTGAATTAGATGCCTTTGGATGTTTTTAAAAAGAAGAAGTGAGTTAACTGTTGTGTATTAGTCACAGTCATTCTCCTTTAAAAACTTTGCATTTCTTGAAACAAAAAATGAAATCTAATTTAAGCATTAGATTTGCTTTGTGTACGTCTGACCAATGTGTTCTTTTGACTAGAGTAAATAACTGATCTTCACAATCAGAATCAGCCAGTATTCCACTGACTGACTGATTAATTAATACACTAATCGTGTCAGTGCTATCTGGCACACTGGATTTTACCTTTTTTAATCTTTATTTTCCCAGGTTTTTATCTTTACCTAACAGATATTAAGAAAAAGCATGTCAGAGCAATGTGTGTCTGTGTGCACGCGTGTGTGTGAGTGTGCGCGTGCATGTGTCCATTATCTCAAGGGCCAGTCTGCCACAGTGGTGTTTGCAATGGATTGCTCTGTTGACTGCTAATGCAAAGAGGCCCTCAGTGAAATTTAACTGAGGCCACTCTAGTGCTATCTACTCTGTGTTTACCCTGGTCATTATGAACGCCCCTTTCTCCCTCTGCCCGTTCACAGTATGGTCACACCAGCCTGATCCTTGATGGCCTGCTTCACACACGCTCAGGAAACACTTGTAGAATATTGCCAAAAGCGATGGATTGTCACGAGTGAAAACAGTGCAAGCCAGTTCATGTTGAATTGTTTAATCAGGTTATTTTCCCTCCTTCTTCTCAGGTGATATCTTTTGCTGCAGAGGGTGCTGCTAGTGTCAGACAGACGGCGAGAGTGCAGACAAAAGGATGGAGGGATGTGGAGAAAATAAGGAGAAAGAGAGAATGAGGTTGACGGCTTGTGAGGAAAGTGAGTCGATGCGACAAAGAGGAAGGAAGAGTAGGAGCAAGAGAGCGACAGATATGGGCAATTTATAGCACATTTTCAAGACGTGTAATTTATCATCTTATTATGCTTGGCAGCATAAACTGTTGTCTTTTTGCTGCTTCGTTGAGATTTTTCTGACGAACTGCCGATAAAGCATTTCAGTACAGATGAACTGAAAGAGAGAAAGAGGCGGCAGACAGACACTAACATTATCATGCCTTCAACCTTCGTTCAAAAGCAGGGCCCCTGAACGTGCCTGTTGCTATGGCAACTCGTTTGAGAGCCCTCTCTCTCTTTCCTCTCTCTCTCTCTCTCTCTCTCTCTCTCTCTCTTCAACATCTAAATAAAATCTAGGCTATTTATAGAGCAACACTGGCAACACGCAAGCTTCACTGATCACACATGCATGGATGTGAGTGCACTCACCAAAGCAAAATACAGTAAATAGAGTCTTCATATTTTATCTATCTACACATGCACATGTATGAGCGTATGCACACACATGCCCCCACAGTGCCAGGGCTTGCTGCTGTGTGTCCATCTGTGATTTAAATCCACTTGTGGTTCTGTTTGTTTACTCGTGTTCTTGTTCATGATTTTTTTTTAGATTTTGTGATTTTCAGAAAGGGGTTAGATAGAAGAAGGGATTGCTGGCTTTCAACCACGGAGCATGTGTGTGTTTGTGAGAGCTGAAGCGCTCGCTGAAGCCTCGCGGTGAAATCTTCCCGTCGCTGTTTGATCTATCTCAGGTTTATCTTGTCAGTTGATGGAGAGAGAGTGCTCTCCAGACCATCTGATAAGGTCGATTAAAATACAGACAGACAGACAGTGAGTGACACAGTCTACATATCAGGATACAATAGCACTCCAATGGCGGGCTCATCCTGCCTGCCCCGGGTCTACTTCATGGTTGAAGAGGTTACTTGCAAAATATAATCTATCACAGCCTGCTGATAATGCTGGTGAAAGCTGCAGACAGCAGAGCAATGATGGGAATTTGTGACGTTTAGCTTGTTTGCCTTCGAAATATATGAAATATGAAGCTCTGGAAGAGGTTTGCATGATTCAGGTAAGGCTGACGCGCCTCTTCTGTCTGTACATACAAGGGGCTGAATGTTTCTGGTCTCAGGCATAGATCCAGGGATGAAAGACTAAATCTCTCGTTTGTGTTGTCGGATAAACGGGTTTAAGAGCTCCTGGGACACATGCAAATGGCCGTAATGGTGCTGCTGCTGGGGTACAGTAAAGCTAAACTTGCAAGAATGGCTGCAATTTGATAATCGATGGGGTCCCTGTGTGGAACACTCTCTCCATCGTCTAGCCGGGACTCAGGTTGCAAATATTTGCAGCCCAAAGACAGTGAAGACAGAAATATGTTTGAGGAAACAAAGGAAAGGGGCTCCACTAGTCAAGGGGAGAGGGGGAATGCTTTCAAGGGGCCCCAGAGCTAAAGGGGGTCGACACATGCTGTGGAATCTCAAGCAGCACTTTTTCCATCTTTGTATTATAAAACAACTAAGCAGATGCTCTACTTTTGTTTGTTGATGGTGTCAAATTAATTGCTGATGTGTCAATGCACTGCAGCTGTGCATCTGTCATATAGCAGTGGCAGCGTTCCACAGATTAATCTGCTTTTGCACCTCTGGATTTAGAAGCAGAAGGTTCAGGAGTTGGCTGCCCGCTACCATCACGCAACAACCTTGTCAGAGCAGCAGTGGAAATGAGGTGTCTGCAAACCCAGCTGTTAAGATGGGTGGAGTGTAGATGAATCAGTGAGTGTGTGTGTGTGTGTGGCAGAAGTGGGTGGAGGTGGGCCTTTTCTCACACTGGAACAATA